>NW_010367943.1:415583-415914 GCF_000414095.1 Morus notabilis | reverse complement strand
CGTCGACAATAACGGTAACATTAAATACGTAGCTCAATGTAAATATTGTGGTGAGAAATTATAAGGTAACACTATTCACGGCACTACACACTTAAGAATGCACTTTGAAAAGTGTCTTCAAAAGCAAGGAGGCGGAGATCAACTTCGCCAAACACAATTATCGTTTGACCGCAAAACCGGCAGTCTAAGCACGTGGAAATACGATCCGTAAGTTGATCGTATGGAAATGGCACGATTAATAGCCACATTAGATCAACCACTAAGTTTTCCTGAACAAAGAAATTGGCAACGTTATATTAAAATTGTACATAATCCTAATGCACAATTTTTT
>NW_010367943.1:355611-414690 GCF_000414095.1 Morus notabilis | reverse complement strand
TTTTTGACCCTATATTAAAATTAGAAGGTTTAGAAAGTGGATTAGATAACTTAGGTGAATTTTTAGCTATAGACACTACTGACCAGTTTCCTATTATAAAGGAAAAAATATATTCTCTATATATCTCTTACGAAAGTAGGTTTAGAAACACACCTCGTGTTGAACAACCGCAACAATGAGACGACAATCCGCATTCATTCTTGAATGTTTCAGGTTGTCTAAGAAGAAGAAGAAGAAGAAGACGACGATGAGTCAAGGTCAAGAAGAATCTGAGAGTGGAAGTGGATCTTCATCAAGAGGTGGCGGCGGGTTCAACGAGTTAATGGCGTACCTGAGTGAGGGCTTAGTTGTAGACAGTAGTGAGGTGTTTGATTTGGTTGAGTGGTGGAGGGCACGAGCATTAACTTGGCCGATCCTAACACGACTGGCAATGGATATTTTTTCAATCCCGGTCTCCACCGTTGCAGCCGAACAAGCATTCAGTACAACCGGCCGAATACTTGAAGAACGGAGAAACGCATTGCAACAGGATATTGTTGAAGCTTTGGTGTGCATCAAGGATTGAGACCGTTCCGACCAACGCTTACACGATACAATCTCACTGGCAAACCAAGAATAGATCAACGAATTTAATAGATTAACTTTTAATTTTCAAGATGATCCTTCTGCTTCATCTTGATAATTTCTTTGTAAATATTTATTTACTTTGTAATTTCTAATTTGTATAGTGTTTATTGTAATTTGTAATCTTGTATAGACTTTGTAAGTTCATCAAATTTGTAATTCGTCCCACAATGATTGCACTCTTTTTTTCTTACCAAGTTTTTATCCCAATTGGGTTTTTCTTGGTAAGGTTTTTAATGAGGCAATCATGAATTACAAATTTAAAAATCAATGAAGAAGTAATTTTTTTTGTATAGTTCGTTCGTGTCGTGTGTTCATTTCATATTTCAAATTGTAATATACACAATTACACATTGTAATTATACAAATACTTATTTCAACAGCATAAAAATATAATATAAAAAAAAATTTATGGCATCGGGTAGCCCAACCGGGCACGGGCAGGCTTCCTTTGCCCGAAGCCCGTCCATGGGAATTTTCAGGTCAGGTCGGGCAGCCCGAATTTTTGGGCAAATCAGGTTCGATCATCGGGCAAAAATTCAGACTTTTCGGTGGTCACGGGCGGCCCGTCCAAAGTTTCAGCACTGACCATGATAAATAACCCAATTTGCTTTCCTCTTTCTCATCTCTATCGCCCAAATCTTATGCCTACCCATCTCACTTCTTTCTTTAGCGTGAAGAACTCACTTCTTTCTTTAGCGTGAAGGACGATTGTTCGTTCTGATCTCTCTAAGTGACTTGGTAAATACTCTTTTTTCGTTCTTTCTCCCTGCGCTTATTGACACGTGATCTCTCTCTCACTCTCTCTCTCTCTCTGAATAAAAATACTCACTCTTCTTCTTTTCTTCTCTGCTAGGGTTTGACCTCGAATAAGGATTGAAACTCGGACGGTAACTCTTTCTCTCTCCGTCTGTTCTAAATTCTAAATATTTCTCTATCTTTCTATTTCTTCTCTTTTTTTTTAAGATTATGACTAAATTAGATGTCAATACGTAAATTTGGAGAATTAAGAAGCGATGTAGTGAATTAAATTACATTCGATTTAGGGTTTCTAGTTTAAAATGATTTTAGCTTTTTGAAAGGATGAGAGAAAGCAACGTTTTGAATGACTTATTTATGCATATAAAATTTAAGTGTCTTTTTTTGAAAGGATTTATGAGTAATTTTTCAATTCCGTACTTTTTAAAATTCTTTTCTCAAAAAGGAAAAAAAAAAAGTTCGAGTATGATCGAGGGGCAAGATATGTAAATATTGGGATAATGAAGGGCAAGAACCGTAGGCGCAAATAAACTGCGCGTTCTCTACAAATCTTTTCATATTCACACAGTAGGACTGTGAAAAAAGCCATAAAATCTAAACCGACCGTTATCGACCGAAAAATACACGGCGTGAGTGTGACGTGAAACTAAAGATAGTCCGTTCGGTTTTGGTTTAGAGGCCGATCGAATCCATTTTTTTGTTTTTTTTTTTAATGTTGTCGTTTTTACTCTCATTATCCTATCTGCTGTCGTTTTTTTTCCTCCCTCCTAAGACGTCTCCTCTGAACTCTCACTCTCTTCGTTTCTTCCATTTACTCTCTCACTCTCACAGTCTCGACTGCGGCCGCTCCAGCTCTCTCCTCAGTCCTCCTCGCACGTCCGCCCTAACACCCACCTCACCTGTGACGCTTCTCACCAATCGGCGCATATAAATTCGTGTTTCTTTTCCCGTCTCCACAAACCTTTTCATTTTCACACACAAACACACCCAAACCACGCCAAACCAAACCAGAGCCCCGGCGTTTTCATTTCTTGGTCTTCTTCTTTTCTCTTCGACGATTTTCCATCTTTTCGTCAGGTAAAATCCTCTTGATTCATCGATTTTCTCGGATTATTTTGCGGTTGCTTTTCTTCTTCTGGATTTCTTTGTTTTTTTTTTTTTTTTTTTATCGGAACTAAAATCATGTGTTTGCGCGATTGATTTTGTGATTTTCTCGGTGCGGAGTTTATATCTGAGGAATTTTTATTTGTTTTTGTTGTTGATTGTTTTTTAGAGGATTTGCTGCATTGCACTTTTTAATATTCTGTTAGTCATCTCCTTGATTATTGGGATATTTCTTTGATCTTGGTTATCACGCGTAGATTTTTCTTTTTTTTTTTATGAACCTTCCTTATCTTCCCATAAAAATAAATAAATAAAAGTAAAATATAAAAAATCTTCCTTATCATACACCTATATTTTCGAACATGTCAATGTAAAAATAAAGCTGCTTTTGCTCATCTCCGTCGCTGAGCTTGAAGATTGTCCACGATTTGATCCATCTTACTGGTATTTAGTTTTACTCTTCTCCGGTTTTCGTATATAATATAGAGCATTCAAAGCTTTTCCCTGATTTCTGATTATAATTTTCAATGTCTATGTTTTTCTTTCACATTAATTTGTGGATATAATTTCCTGTTGGGGTTTTTCTTTCGTGAGTTTTGATCTGATTTTGGGCATTGAGCTTTAATCTGATGATGTTTACGACATGATCATGGACTCGATAACATCATATTAATCTTCGTTGTGATATTTCTGTGCAAAAAGTAAATTACAACTGGGGCATGTTAGTATAAGAAAGGAGACAAAGAGAGCTTCTGCCTTATCTTATCTTTTTTCGTTTTATTTTATTTATGATCTTTAGTCTTACACTTTTTTTTCTTTTGTACCCTTAAATCATGTGTTTGCGCGGTCGATTTTGTGATTTTCTCGGTGCGGAGTTTATAGATCTGAGGAATTTTTATTTGTTTTTGTTGTTGATTGTTTTTGAGAAGTTTTTGACTGGTCTTGAGCCGGGAATCGGAATCTTTTGGGTTGATTTTGGTTTTTTATTTCGGTCAAACTGTTTAATCCTAACAATATTTAAGCGATTTTCATTTTTTGATTTGATTTTTTAATTTTTCTTTGATTCTGATGATGTTATTATTTTGTATTTTCGTTGAATAATCATCGCACCTGGAAAAGTGAATTTGTTGTATATGCTGTACCGGCTTTGTATGTGTCAAAGTTTTTTTTTTTTTTTCAATAAAAAAAATTAAAGCTTTTGTCCTTCGTACCCTAAGCAAAATGGATGAACGCATGTGTTCAAAAAAAAATGGATGAACGCATAGGTTTGGTTATTGGTGAAATCATTGGAAATACATATAAGGTCCATGACTTTGATGGTTTTTCTCGTGTCTTAGATTTTGTTGCCACAAAATCATTCAATTTTAACATGTAAATGACAGATGTCGATGATGTCTCGATCCATCATCCAAATTTCTCGAGATGGCTTGATCTCGATGTTGACTCGATCATATGCTACAAGGTCCCCGTTTTGGCACTTTTATGAATGGCAAAAAATGCGCTCCCAACAACCCCTGAAAAATGAGTATGAAGAAGAATTTTTGAAGGTGTTTCCTTCGGGGATAGTGTACTTACCAATGGAGGATGGCCGCTCGGATTTTAATGAAGAAGAAAAAAGAGTGCTGGAACGTTATTTCAAATCTTATCCTCAAAGATGCGGTATGTTTTCTATCAAGGCATGCTATTGTGTCATTAATTTGGTTGCACTAAATCACTAATTTCTTTTTGATATAATTCTCTAGGGGGCTCAAGGAGAATGATCGTGAGAGAGAACTTGAAGGAAGAAAACTGCAAGGAAGTTGAACCCTCTAGGGTATTGGCATTTCACTTTGTGGTCCTCAATTGAATCATCTTTATTTTATTTTATTTTATTTTTTCTTGTTTTATATATGCATTTATATTTGACCATAGTTTTCATGTTTATTAGGTCACAGAAGCGGGAGCAGTTTTGGCACTTGAGAAAAATAATTAACAAAAAAGTGGTAATAATACTCGTGTTGATTTGTCAACTACAAAAAGTATTCTTGTGGATTAACATCCAGTAGACTTTTTGGGCGGTGAAATTTGACTTTAGTTTTGTTTTGCTTTGCTTTTCTTCTTTTATTTTTTGTTTCTTTTAGGGCGATTGACAATCGGAAAAGTTGTGGTATAGACAGTGTTCATTGTGTTGATAAGTTATAAGTTTGGTTTCTAAGTTACGTGTTATGTGGTTTAAACTTAAAGTATGTGGTTTCTGCTAGTTTTTATTTGTTTTTCTTTGCTCTAAGGAGTTGCTTATATTAAATTGATGATGACACAAATATATGTTGGCTTGTTTTATTTACTATACCCTGTTATTGTTCCCTCCATATTCATTGCTTAGCCTAGATGTTGTCTCAAATGATTTGGAAATGGGATATTTACGATTTTATACTTTGCATTTTTAGTTTAATATACTTTGCATTTTTAATGCTGTCGATAAAATACCTCTCAGAATTTCATCTCTGCATGAAATTTTGTAACTTTTCTTGGTGAAAAGTTGATTGTGATTTATAGATTGATGAATTTACCCATTCTAACTTATAAACAAACTTGAAATGAATTACTAATTGCTAGTACTCTGCAACTTAGCTTGAAAATAACACTTTTATGATTTTTTTCTTTGTTTTATTAAACATTACATACGAATTTTTAGCAACAAGATCGTCTATAGGCTTGAAAGGGTAATTTGTCCCTTTTTTTTTTTTTTTAATTTCAAAACTATAGGTGCGATCTTGTAAACACACAAAAATGTAAGGCTCTTTTTTACTACTCTTAAAATGCAAGGTATAAAATAGAAAATAACGCTTCTTATGGTCAATAAAAATTGACCAAAGGTGATAAGATTATTGATATTTCAACAGGAGGATAATGAGCAATGAACTATTGTGGCTTGGTGGGGGCTATGTTTTTCTTGCATTTCAACCATTTAATTTGTATAAACGAGTTTTTTTTTTTTTTTTTTTTTTTTTTTTTTTTTTTTTTTTTTTTTTCTAGAGCCGGTATATAAACGATTGGTAGTTAGAAGTGTTCACTAAAATGAAATGTGGCTGCCAAAGCACAAACGTTAAGCAATTATCCTTCACCACTGCATTTGCATTTTAATTTCGAAAGAAAATATTTAAAAACATGTTTTCAAATTCAGTCTGCAAAACGCATATTCATTCTTTACAGTGATGAACACTTTTATTGAGGAAAGTGCTCAAAAGGAATTTTTTTTTTTTTCCTTGTCAATATCAATTCAAGTCTGAGAAAGGCCAAACAAGGATTATAGAAACCCTGAAAAAAAATGAGTAGAATGATAGCAAGCAGAAAGATCAACTAATGTATGTTTTAAAAATAGAAGATCATGACATCAAAAGAATAGAATATATAGAGATTGATTGCTACTATAATAACGAAAATTTGCAAATAACCTCTTTATTAAAAAGTTTAAAGTCAGTACAAATACATCAATAAGCAAATACAACAGATTAACAATCAAATAATTACACAAAAGAAAAACAAATCAACCCCCCCCAAATCGTAGAGAAATATTGAATAATTAATTCATGGTTACATTTAGAATCAAGCTTGAAGACTTGTATAAGACGCTCAAAAGGATGATTCTTCACTATCTGTGTAATTTGGGATTGTAACAAAACATTGCAATTGGAACAGAGTATATATCCAATATGCAGCTCAGAAATACTTTCAAGTATGAACGAAAGCTAGCACAATGCAGATTTGTTAAGTCCACTCGACATATTTGGTCACACAAACTCAAGGAATTCTATAATTTCATTATGTGTGTGTGTGTGTGCGCCATGAAAATGCTTTTAATAATATGGTGAAGTTGCATATTATTCCATTGTTTGGTACATATTTATGTATATGCACGTAGAGGAGAGTTCTGGAATAATACAACGAATTGGGTGGAAAATCACATTAAAGAGAATGAAATAATAATAATAATAATATGTAGATGTATATATTTATCTTGATTCTATAATTGAGTGCAACTTGCTAAAATTAAGAGTTTAAAAGGTAAATTGCTAAAATAAAACCCTATAAATTTAGGGGACAAACGTGTAAAATACCCTAATTTTTTCCTCAAATATATGAGCATGTGTAAAGATCTCTTTCCTTTACCCCTTTCAAATAATATTTTTTCAAATATATCTCTTAAATAATGTACTCCTTAATTTGTCTCTCAGTATTTTCTTCAAATTTATACCTTTTTTTTATGAAAAGAAATCTATTTTATGTACTTAAATACTTCTTTTTCCCATTTTTTTAATGCACGTGCTTTTAAATGGACAATAACGAACGTGGCATTTATGTGAGAGCTTTCAATTTACTATTTTGACTCTTCTGTTTCTCCTCTATGTTTCTTGCATATCTAGAGTTTACTTTTAGTTACTCGGACTATGAGCTCCAGGACTTTGATAGTTGTAGTGAGCCTTGATTAACTTCTCGTGTCTTGGATTTGGTTGCCATGAAATTGTTCAAAGTACTTAACATGATGTAAATGACAGAAGTTGAAGATGTCTCGATCCATTATCCTAATGTGTTGAGTTGGCTCGATCTCGACGTTGACTCGGTCATATGCTACGAGGTCCTCCTCATTGCCGAAGCGGAGCACCTCTAAGCATGGCCGAATGGGAAAAAATTATCTTTCAACTCCCAAAAAATAAGTTTCAAGAAGAATTTTGCAAGGTGTTTCCTTTGGGAAAAGTGACCTTACAAAGGGAGGATGGCCGTTGACATTTTAATGAAAAAGAAATCAAATTGTTGGAACGTAGTGTCCTACGTTCTAAAAGAACCGGTATCTTTTCTTTCAAGGCACGTTATCGTGTCATTAATTTGATTACACTAAATCACTAATTGCTTTTTTATTTTTCTTTTGGTGGATTAGGACCAGTGATAGTGACGACAAACTGCAAAATGTTGAACCCTCTAAGGTATTGGCATTTCGCTTTGTAGTCCTCAATTGAGTAATTTTTACCCTTCTATGTTTGTTTTTGTTCTATGTTGCATTTGCATTTGACCATGGTTTTCATGTTGTTTATTAGGTCGCAAAAGCAGAAGCTGGAGCAGTTTTGGCACTTGGAAAAAAAATTAATGAAAAATAGTTAATAATACTTGTGTTTTTGTCAACTATAAAAAGTATTCTTCTGGATTAACATCCAATAGACTTCTTAGGTGATACGATTTGGCTTAATTACGTTGTGTTTTGTTTTTCTTCTTTCAAATTTTGTTTGTGTTTAGGGCAATTGACACTCTAGAAAGTGGTTTGCTCCTAACTTTGGAGGCCTCTCTGCCATTGTGTTTTGTGGTGTAGACAATGTTCATCGTAGTTATATGGTTTAGAAGTTATGTGTTATGATCCAAAATGTAGAGTTTTTTTTTTTTTTTTTTTTTTTTTTTTTAATTTTACACTAGATGCAAGGTATAAACTAGAAAATAACCTTTGCAATTGTCAATAAAAACTGACCATAAAGGGATATGATTATAGATACTTTAATATGAGCACTATGAGAATTGAACTTTTATGGGTTGGTTAGGCTTACGTTTTTCTTGCTGAAAGTTTATGGGGGGTTTAATTGGATGTTGATTCTTCAAAATAGCTAAAAAGCGGGTAAGAAACACAAGAAATAAAAACTCTAACAGTTTGGACGAAAATTTATGAGCAATTTTATCATGAAGAGTGACCAAGGCATATCACCTTTTTTTTCCATTTAATCTTTATGAAAAATATCAGTGGTGTTTAATGCCTAATTCACCTTGCCTTTTATTAATTTTCTCTACTATATTATGTTTTGAGTATGACCGCTCTCATTCTACTTTCCTTACACATATTCTTATACCAACCATTAATTAAATTTAAGGACCGTCTCTGATAAGCTGCCCTACTAGTATGACCAGTTTTTTGACTATTAAATCTGACTAAAATTAAATGAGATTGAAAAAGTATGCAGAACATACAGTTTTTGATATAAATCTGACGGCTAAAAATGGCTGAAAAAAATAAAACTACCAGTAGTTCTATTTTTCTAATCCTACGCGAGAAACTTCCTTTTTCAAAAAAAAAAAAAAAAAAACAGAGAAACTCCCTTTTTAATTATGACTTGTTACATCCCTCTTATTATTCCAAATGAGCCTTTACAACTATATTGCATTGTTTCTCCTTTTTTTTCACCCAATAATCCTTTTTTCTTTCTTTCTTTTTTTTTTTTTTTGAAAAATCCATTTTCTCCTTGTTTCTCTGTTTTCTCCCATATTTCTTCTTCTCATAAAATAAAATATAACATTGTTGAGATCATATATAAGAATCATAGTAAGGATGGTATTAAGACCATATTTAACCGACTTTTCTTTCCCTAGGAAGTCTAGAACCAGTACATAGACAGATAAACAATTGGTATTCAGAAATGTCCACTGAAATAAAATGTGCCGGCCAAAGCACAAACGTTAACGGATTATCCTTCACCACTGCATTTGCATTCTAATCTCAAAAGAAAAGTATTTAGAAACATGTTTTCAAATTAAAGTCTGCAAAACATATTTTCATTTTTTTACAATGCTGGAAAGTGCTCAAAAGGACTTTTTTTTTTTCTTGTCAAAGATCAATTCAAGTCTGAGTAAGGCCAACTCGGAATAGAAAATGCTAACGCATGATTTGGGAACAGAAGATCCTGATATCAAAAGAACAGAAAATTGCTCCTGTAGTAACGAAAATTGGCAAATGGCATCTTCAGTATAGAGTTTGAGGTTTCTATAAGCAAATACATTAGATCAACAATCAAATAATTACACAGAAGGAAAATAAATCAACCCCCCCAAATATTAGAGATATAGAATAATTAATCCCCGGTTACATTTAAAATCAAGCTCGAAGCTTTATAAGACGCTCAAAAGGATAATTCTTCACCATCAGTGTAATTTGGGAATGTAACACATTTAAAAACTTTGCAACTGGAACAGAGTACATATCCAATCTGCAACACAACAATACGTTCATGTACAAACAAAAGCTTGCAAAATGCAAATTTTTATTGAGTGAGTTCAACATATTTGGTCACACAAACTCAAGGAATTACTGCGTAATTTTCATTATTGACCATATAAATGCAATTTGTTAAGTTGGCCTATGAAGTGGAATTTAGTAAGAAATCAAACAATAAAATAAAAGCACAAACAAACTTACGGCTCGACAAGATGGGCATCGACGGTAGATGCGCTTGTTGTCGGCCTTAACGTTGGTTTTTTGCCCTTTACAAAAGTCACATACTAACCATCCTCTACCATTGCAAGGTTCACACAAAATCCCTGCATCACTCTTCAAAATAACTGAACAAGAATTAAAATTAAGCACCAATGTAAATGATCTTCAATTAAGGTCCTTGGTGGAAAAAATATGCTCAGTTGAACATTATATCTGAAATTGGAAATTTAACTACCTGTTGTTGTTCTTGTTCTTGTTGTTGGACTTGCTGGGCTGGCGCGCAACGCGCCGGCTTCAAGAAGCGAAACGGCGACGTCGATGTTGACGACGATGGCGAAATTCGTGAAGAACTGAAAATTGGCGGGGCAATAGACATCCTCAGAATAGCCATTGGAGTGAGTTCCTCCCGCGAGAACCAGATGCCTTCCATGCCACACATACCATCTTTTACTACGTTATCCAACTAGTCATTACATTGACAATATTCTCCTTCACGTTTCTCCACAATTACAATTCTACCATCACCCAAAAAAAAAAAAAAAAAACCTGGTTGTTTTGTAATTGGCGCTTCTTGACTCTTGTAGACTTGAATTAACATAGAAGTAAAAGGCTAAACTTGAACCAAATCACCCCCCGAGACGCGGTTATTGGTAATATTTTCTTTGCTCAGTTGCTGATCTACATTTGGGTTTTAGGAGGCGTATGTGAAAGATAAATCCAAATGCAAATTGATTGGTTTTTTTGGTTCTTAATGAACTGTAAAGAGATGCGTTTCAAGCATTTTTAAAATTTTTTTTAACATAATTAATCCTCTGTGCAGCAAAAGGCCTCCTTAGCAAAGAAAGCCAGTGAAACATTGAGATTATTTTTGAAGTAGAGTATTTTTTTTCATTAGTTTATAAGTCCTGAGGATATTTTTGACGGGTTTTATTTGGATAATCATTTTTCTTTAAGAACATTGGATAATCAATAGTTTAAAAGACCAAAATGACGATAAAATTATAATCATACTTATAACTCCGATGTTATAAGTTACAAAAATATTCTTATGAATTTTTTTTTTTCTTTTTTTACATGGTCAGTTTCTTTACTCCTGCTTTAAGTTGTTCGTCGCTTGCTATACTGCGCTAGTCAACAAGCTTAAGCTGAAACTCCAAAACAAAACAAAAGGAAAGTCGAAATAAATTCCACTTGAGATTCGTCTATCAGAGAACGTCGTTTTCTTCAAACGACGACAAACATGAATCTCGTTTCAACAATCCAAACACTCTTCGTCTCCTTCTTCTTCGTCTTCTTCTTCAAGCCTTCGCTCTCTCTCCGAACCCTGACCTCCGATCCGTGCGATTCGACGGCATTGCGGGACCCACGAACTCTCCGGTCGGACCAAATCACGGTACTGATCAACGGCTACTCCGAGTCCCGCATCCCTCTCCTCCAATCCCTCGCCGCCACGTACTCCGCCTCTCCGCTCGTCTCCGCCGTGTTCATTCTCTGGGGAAACCCCTCCACTCCGTCCCAAACCCTAGCCGAATTCTCCCACAATCTCACCGCTTTCTCCTTCGGATCCGCTCCGATCTCCCTGATCCGCCAATCCTCGCCCAGCCTCAACGCGCGGTTCCTCCCCAGACCGTCCATCGCCACCGTCGCTGTCCTGATCTGCGACGACGACGTCGAGATCGACGCGAAATCGTTCGCCTTCGCCTTCAGGGTGTGGGAATCGAATCCGGACCGTCTGATCGGGTTCTTCGCGAGATCGCACGACATCGATTTGACGAGGAAGAAGTGGATCTACACCATCCATCCGGACAAGTACTCGATCGTGCTGACGAAGTTCATGATCTTGAAGAACCGGTACCTGTTCGAGTACAGCTGCGGAGGCGGCTCTGCGATGGCGCGTGCGAGGAGCGTGGTCGACCGGGCCCGTAACTGCGAGGATATACTGATGAATTTTGTGGTGGCGGAGGAGACGGGGGCCGGGCCGGTTTTGGTGGGGGCTAACTGGGCCCGGGATTGGGGAGATGCGAGAAATGAGGATATTGGTGATGGTGATGGACGGCGGGGATTGAGCGGAACGGTGGCTCAGGTGGGGCTGAGCAGTAGGAGAGCGGAGCACAGGAAGAGGAGAGGGGAGTGTATAAGTGAGTTTCATAGAGTTCTTGGGAAAATGGCTTTGAGGTATAGTTATGGCAAGGTTGTAAATTCCGTCGGTGAACAGGGGCTTTGTCAGAAAGGAGGGAAACTAGTGTTCTGTGATCAGAATTAATTTTGAGTTTATTTCAGGAAAAAAAAAAAGAATTAATTTTTAGTGTTGTTGATTATTCCTTTTGTTGAATTTTTTGTATTTTGTGTTTCAAAAAATAAATAAATAAATAAATAAAAAGGAGGAACACGTTTGGACGGCAGAGGGTTGGGGCCATTGTTAAAAGGTTTAAGTTTTCTCAATAATAGATAAATAAGAGAATCTACCGGAAAATATTTAGCTCGTTCATTTTACTGATTTAAATTTTTAATTTTAAGTTGTTACAGTAAAAAATTTTTAAAAAATATCATATTAAAATTTTTTATTGCAGTAAAAAATTTTTATTAAATATCACATCTTAACTTAAATTAAAAATTTAAATTTACGAAATGAACGAGATCTTAAAACCGCGCATATGAAAGATACCCGTGATCGTCAATAATCTCGACTCCACTGCCAATGTAATCCATGTTCTCCTTAACCGAATCATCAACATTGGAGGATGCCAACTCTGGGATTGGGAAAAGCTTCTAACTTTAGCTCAGGCAACGATAAAAATCTATAGGATGTTTTAAAAGTTCGTCTTTGATTTTAAAAAATCTATAGGATGTTTGTTTAAATATTTGTCTTTGATTTTAAATTATTTTTTAATTTTTTATAATATTTTTTTCTTATAACAAATTTAAAATTTAAAAATTAAAATTATAAATTATAGATCTGAAGTCATCAGGCTCAGCAATAGAAACGAGGCAATTAAAAAAAGAAATAATCTTCAAACGACAACAACTAAAGAAAATGGCAAGAACCTGAAACGCAATGCATGTGAAAAGTGAACAGTGACTATGGCGAGCAACATCTTAAAACGACGCGATTAGAGGAAATAGTACTACAGAATCTTAACAAGAACAAAAAAGAGACAATCATATAAAAACGACAAAAACTATAGAAACAACAATAATCTTGAGAGATGACAAGTTAGGAAAAAATGATATCATGTCCGAAATGGGGTAATATTTTTTTTTTGTCCTTATTATATTAAAAATGATCTACTTCTTTTCCCTAATTGGCTCATTAAAATGATTTTTTTCCACATATAGTTTTTACTTAAATAATTTTCTGCATAGCCTCTCAGTTTATTATTATTTGATAAATGATATTTTCTTTAATTTATCCCCGGAAAAGTAATTCTTCTTAAATATGTATTTTCTATTTTTTTTTTTCTTGTAGCCCTTTCAACGGTTGTTTTTTCATGTGCACTTTCTAATTAACTTTTCATATTTATATAAAAAAAAGCATGTTTTGATTGAAACATAGATTTCAATCGTGTTTTTTTTTTTTTGGATTTAAATCTTATATGCTAAATAAGCCGTACATTTTTTTTACTAATTTCCCCATATTAAAAGTGTTTTTCGTAAATATATCCATATTTAGAATTATTTTTTTGGTCTTCCAAACCTAGGAATACACTACCGTATGTTTTTTTTTTTTTTTTTTGTTTCCTTATCGATGACCGTATCATCCACCGGCTCGGTTTTTTTCAAATTGAAATTGGGTCCTACATATCCCTGCTAATTGAAGAAAAAGTGGCACACAAAATTATCATCAGCCTCATTAATATTTGACCAGACCATGTTTGAAGGTTTGAAGTTAAAAACAAGAAAACAAAAGCACAGCAAAAAAAATCATAAATCTTTTTCCAATCTCCGGCGCCGACCGGCTCAGTTGCTGGAGATAGCCATATCAACCAATTTGAAGGTCGGTGATGTCAAATGAGGAATGGGTTTGCATCACCATCAGTCGAGGAGTGGAAATGGGTTAGCTTTCGTCGAGGGGATCCTCGATCGTGGGGATATGGCCGTCGTCGTGCCTTTCGGCGTTGTCGGCGTCAGACCCCAGCGACATCGTGGTTCTTTTATGTTCTAACAACCTGCTTTTCACGATTAAAAAAATAAATAAATTCTGACTATAACAATGACATGGTTTTTTTTAATTATTTTTTATTTTGAAGGCAATGGCATGAAGACTCGAAACACCTAACGAGTGCGTTTTTTTAAAGAGTTATTTGTTCCCTCGTGAGATTGCTTACAAGTTTTAATTATAAGATTTTGTTTAGTTTACTAATTTAAATTTTTAATTTGAATTAATATGTAATTTTATGTAAAAAAAATTTATTATAGTAAAAAAGTTAGATATGATTATTTTTTAGAGTTTTTTACTGTAACAAAACTCGAATTTTAAATTCGAATCGGTGAAATGAATGGAGCTTAAATCTCCTCCAAAATATGATAAGGCTTTTGTGTGTTTTTGTATTAAAGCAAAAGTGAAAAAGAAAAAAAAAAAAAACAAACAAAAAAAACAAGAACAGAGGATGTAATTTTTCGGCAAGAAATAAAAATAGAATTTCAATGTACATTGTTATAATCACGTTTTCCTTATTTATAATTAAATGGCAATCCTTATACAGGTGCTGCCCAATCAGAAAGGTTAATTATTTAATTTATTTTTTAAAATTAAAAGTAATAATAAATATTATTTTATGTAGTATTTTGTATAAGCACCTATACAACCTCATTGTCCACATCATGCTCGCGTGTGCAAGCTACGAGAGACTTATGTTGTCACGAGTCTGTTTGGTTCATGGATTAGAATCATGAGATTATAGCTATTTTTAATTTACGTGTGTTTTTTATGAGAGAAAATACTGTAGCGAACCATGAACTATGATTCGAATTAGAGAACGAATCCTTCAACCAAACAGGCTCGATCAACCCACTTATTTATATGGTGGTTTAAAAAGTGCTATTACTCTTTGGATTTTAGTTCACTGATTTGAGTTTTTTATTCGAGTTAAGATGTGTAAGAGCTTATTTTACTGTAATAAAAAAATTAGATGCAACTGTTTCTAAAAACTTTTTATTATAATAAAATTTAAATTCTAAACTCGAATCGGTAAAATAAATGGAGCCGTCTAAATTTTCAAATTCCAATGTAAGATTATGGTTGTCAAGCTACAGACCTTCTTCTTATATTTAAACTTGGTTCTTTATATTATTGGGGAAAAAAAACAATGGTTGTGTTCAAGTTAAAACTGTAGGGGATGTTTGGTTCATGGATTCAGAACTATGATTCAGAACTATTCTCGTTTTACGTGTATTTTTTATGAGAAAAAATACTGTAGCGAACCACGAATCATGATTCGAATCATGACACGAATCCCCTAAATATGTTCTTCAGTCTCGTGAATGTCATTATTTCTGAATGTTTGTATATTTCTTTTGACGAGTTTGAAATTTTTTTATTTTAAAGGACAATAGATATGGACTTTTCAGAATCTGAGATCTAAAACAAACGGGGAAAGCTTTGTTTAAGGAAAAACCGGGGCATCAAATGGGGAAGCAAATGCGGAATACACCCTTTAAGGAAAAGAAAAAAAAAAAAAAAAAAAAAAAAAACCCCAAAAAACGTCCAAAAAAACAAAAAAAGAAAATTGTAGTAAATAGCATAATTATAAAATTAAATTAATTAAATAAAATATTTTAATATTATTTGAGGTAAATAATAGTTTTTAAGTTATAAATGAGTCATTTAACGTGTAAATGATTCATTTACGACTAATAATAAATAATTTAGTAGTAAAATATCTTTGTATACGTGGAAAAAAAATCTTTTTACCAGTCGTCAACAAAATTATAATGAAAAGATATTTTTACTAGCCATAAATGAACTTTATTTTACCACGTAAATTGCTATTTATTTTAAATAGCTTTAAAATCTGTTATTTACTTCATTTAGTTTCATAAGTCTGATATTTACTATATTCTCTCAACAAAAAAGAGGGAAGAAAAAAATGAGGAATAGTATCATAAGTCTATTGTTTCAATTTTTACTAGTTGTGTTTTGGCCAGTTAAAAAAGAGGAATATTTGGTCGTGTTTAGAATTGATCATGTTTTTGTTTTTCACGTTTTTCGAAACAGAAAAAATGAAAACGTTTCTAAAACGACGTTTGGCGCAATAAAGATAAAAAATAAAAATAAAAATAATTTTTTAGTTTAGTGTAAAATGAGAGAAATGAAAAATGACTTTTAGTCGGTTTTTATTTTTTGTTTTCGTTTTCTCTCTGGAGCAGAGAGAGGGAGACATTAATGGTTTTTTTATACTGAAAATAATCTCTTAATAAAATTACCAAACGCATTTTTAAAAATAATTTATATCTAAAATTAAAAATATTTTTATTTTCATTTTTATATAAAAAATAAAATTATTTTAAAACGAATTCCAAACACGCCTTTGTATCCGGAAGCCTCTATACGGGCCTCTTTACGTAAACTCTTTTACCGAATTCTGAAATAATGGTTTTTTTTCTTCAGATGTGTATTGTGTATGTACTCAAACATTATTTTTCCACACCCCTTTTAAATGTTATTTTCTCAAATATACATCACCTAAATAACTTATGATGCCGTTTTTCCTGTTAACTTATTTTTTATTTTCTCAAAACATGTTTATATAATATTTTTGTCCTAAATTAAATGCTTAAGAGAATGATAAATTATTTTAAAAAAAAAATTAAACCTTTATGAAAATTTTACATTCCCGTACTAAAAAATCTCTTTGACACTGAATACGCACGTGAATGGTGAAAACACGTGCTTTCTAAATTTTTTTTTTTTAGGAATTGAATAAGTTCAAAATTCCAAAAATAATAATAATAAAAAATAAATAAATATAAAATATGGCGGTTGATGGGATTCCGGGCAGCTCCAGAAGGGCCAGAAATTTCCAGAAACAGAGAGAATAGAAGACAAAGTGAGATGTTGCTTTTCAAGACCTGAAAAGAACACGAGTAACAACTGTTTGGGTATTGAATCGTCGATAATTCTGTAAGAAAAGTCTTCTAATTCTCGTCGAAACCAAAGAGAAGAAAGAAATGAAGCGCAAAGACTACGAAGACAAATACGACAATTTCTCTTCAATTTATCTCTCTTCTCCTTCTGCTAAGTCCAGGAGACTGGTACGCACCCATTCTTTCTTAGTCCTTTTTCTTTTATTCTCGAATTTTTGTGAAGAAATTTGATGTTATTTCGCTTAAAATTTCGCCACAGTGATCTGTTTCCTCAAAGTTTGTTGAATTTTTCGATTATGTGATTTTATTATTATTATTATTATTTAAATTTTTTTTTTTGTGAAATTTAAGGATCCGGACTTACTTCCGTTAACAAATGAAGACCCAATTAGCAGTGGAATCTCTGATTCTGAGGTTGTTGAACCTTTAACAAGCTCACCAACAACTGATGATTTGGGTTTGGCTAGTAGGCCGCCTTCTGGTGGTGGTGGTGATTGTTGCAATGAGAAAGCTCTTGTGCTTTACAGTTCAACAAACACTCTTTTTTTCAAGCCCCCAACTTCACCTGATTTCTCTGTCGTTGTTAACTCCGATTTGATCCCTGGTTTAAGGGGTAAGTGGATATTTTTTTATGCTTATTAGTCGTTATTTGTTTTCATTTTTGTGAGTAAGTGGCTTAATTTTTTTATTTTTATTTTTTATATAAGACATAATCGAACCCGCAACCTTCATCAAAACCCGCAACCTAAAAAGACATTTGGAAGAATCATATTTTGAATCATGGTTCGTGATTCGTGACAGTATTCTCTCATAAAAAATATATATAAAACGAGAATAATTCTGAATCATAATTCTGAATTCATCAACCAAACATCCAGTAAGTACTGTGATTTTATAGTCGTTATTTATGCTTTAGAATCCCGAGTCAATGATTTGGTCTATAGTGTCTCATTTTATTTTGCAATTCTGACATTCGAATTTGGCTAGTATGTCGTTTCTTTTGATGCAATTCACACACAACTCTAGACACTTTTAAGGTTTACAAGTCTATCATTCTATTTTGTAATTTCAATGTCCAAGTTCGCAAGTATATCATACCTCATCGCGTCGCCGCCGTAGAACAATCCCAAGTGAAATCAAGCATTTGGTAGAGAACATTGGACATTCACTTGTGACTTGGTGTGTATTATTGAATCGGATTGATTATCAGGAAGGGCATTGGAGCTTCACCTAATTTCATGGCTTCAACTGATCAATATCATTTTTACCATCTGTATAGATCAATTCATTCTGCTGGGGAATTCAAATATGGTCAGACCAATGAAGGATGCATTAATAGCCAAAGACAAGATCACAGATATTTCGGATGATCGTTTGGCAGTTGTTCCTTGGGTTGGAACACGAGCAGGGCCTCAAGTGGCGGGTATGTCAGCGACCATGGAAGCTGAGGAGGTTGAAATGATGGACACCGATGACGATTCTGATGGCAGAGGGACAGCGGCTATTCCAGCAGGAGGAGCGGCAGGTGGAGCTGGAGGATTACAACAATGGCAGCGGGAACATTGTTTGAGACCTGAGCTTGTCCAAAACACTTGCACTCCTGTTACTTGGTAACAAATTGGTTGGTGGTTCTTAGTCTAGTGGTAAACCTGAAATGTTGTGCCTTTTTGATTAAAATGTACATATTGAATTGAATCATGGGTCATGACAACCTCGGTTTGTATGGAACTAAATTGCCCTTCATATTGTATTGAATTATGAAATTTTGGCTTATCCTTTTGGTTTTTTAAATCACGCTACACTCTACAGTTTCAAACGATACTCCTTATTAATCTTCTGCCAAGAGGGTACCTTGAGTCCTGAAGTACCAAATTTACCACGTGGTTGTTACTTTGAACAAACAGTTAAAAAGAAACAAATGAGATACACCCAAATTTTATTTACCACAATTGAAATAAAAATTTAACCGTGAAAAAGAAAAGGGTAAAAAAATCCAAAAATGTACTTAGGCTTACTAGACCAGCTTCAGTGTCAACTCAGCAAGTCTGAAGAGCAAAAGAAATCGCTTTACGAGCAGTTCAACACCTCCTTTGTCACCGAATTAAACAAAGGGGCTGCCTGAATAACTACTCGAACAATAAACTATTATCACAACTTTTTTTTTTTTTGGAAAATATTATGCAAGACCAAACAAACGACTTTTTATGACAAAATTAAATACCATAAAAAAGACAATTAAAAGAACAAAAAAAAAAATTAATCAGCCTAGCCAAAAGAAATTCGCTAAAAAAAAAAAAATCAGTAGCAAATGATGATGGCGAGGTTGAGAGGTTTTTATTGGGAGCTGCATTCATCTCTAAGGCACTGTGTTTTATAGCCAAAGAGCCAAACTCCAGCCCCTTTCGTTCTCTCAAAAACAAATAAAACTTAAAAAAGGAAAATCTCAAATTCAATAGGGAAGCGAATCGATTAACGTAGAAAATAGTAGTCACAGATAGAAGAACCAAAATCTCTTCTTCAGTTGATTCTGCGTTAATCGGCGGAAACCCTAATTCCATCTTCAAGTACGATGGCAATTGGAGTTTCCAACTATTATATAGGGAGGATCTTGTCGGACATTTACGCATTTGCCCCTCCAGAACTTTCGGTTCTCTCATTATTATTATTATTATTATTTAAATTTTTTTTTTTGTGAAATTTAAGGATCCGGACTTACTTCCGTTAACAAATGAAGACCCAATTAGCAGTGGAATCTCTGATTCTGAGGTTGTTGAACCTTTAACAAGCTCACCAACAACTGATGATTTGGGTTTGGCTAGTAGGCCGCCTTCTGGTGGTGGTGGTGATTGTTGCAATGAGAAAGCTCTTGTGCTTTACAGTTCAACAAACACTCTTTTTTTCAAGCCCCCAACTTCACCTGATTTCTCTGTCGTTGTTAACTCCGATTTGATCCCTGGTTTAAGGGGTAAGTGGATATTTTTTTATGCTTATTAGTCGTTATTTGTTTTCATTTTTGTGAGTAAGTGGCTTAATTTTTTTATTTTTATTTTTTATATAAGACATAATCGAACCCGCAACCTTCATCAAAACCCGCAACCTAAAAAGACATTTGGAAGAATCATATTTTGAATCATGGTTCGTGACTCGTGACAGTATTCTCTCATAAAAAATATATATAAAACGAGAATAATTCTGAATCATAATTCTGAATTCATCAACCAAACATCCAGTAAGTACTGTGATTTTATAGTCGTTATTTATGCTTTAGAATCCCGAGTCAATGATTTGGTCTATAGTGTCTCATTTTATTTTGCAATTCTGACATTCGAATTTGGCTAGTATGTCGTTTCTTTTGATGCAATTCACACACAACTCTAGACACTTTTAAGGTTTACAAGTCTATCATTCTATTTTGTAATTTCAATGTCCAAGTTCGCAAGTATATCATACCTCATCGCGTCGCCGCCGTAGAACAATCCCAAGTGAAATCAAGCATTTGGTAGAGAACATTGGACATTCACTTGTGACTTGGTGTGTATTATTGAATCGGATTGATTATCAGGAAGGGCATTGGAGCTTCACCTAATTTCATGGCTTCAACTGATCAATATCATTTTTACCATCTGTATAGATCAATTCATTCTGCTGGGGAATTCAAATATGGTCAGACCAATGAAGGATGCATTAATAGCCAAAGACAAGATCACAGATATTTCGGATGATCGTTTGGCAGTTGTTCCTTGGGTTGGAACACGAGCAGGGCCTCAAGTGGCGCCCCCCCCGAGGATTTTGTACCCACCGGAACTTGGTCACCAAGCCAAGCTCGTAAGGACCGGTTTTTGTGCTTGCTTTCCTATAATCGTACGGTGAAAATAGAAGAGCGTTGCAAAGAAATATATCATCATGCAGAATCCAAAGTGATTACAGCGCAAGCGTTTTACCCCTTTAAATTGTATTGGATGGAACTAAATTGCCCTTCATATTGTATTGAATTATGAAATTTTGGCTTATCCTTTTGGTTTTTTAAATCACGCTACACTCTACAGTTTCAAACGATACTCCTTATTAATCTTCTGCCAAGAGGGTACCTTGAGTCCTGAAGTACCAAATTTACCACGTGGTTGTTACTTTGAACAAACAGTTAAAAAGAAACAAATGAGATACACCCAAATTTTATTTACCACAATTGAAATAAAAATTTAACCGTGAAAAAGAAAAGGGTAAAAAAATCCAAAAATGTACTTAGGCTTACTAGACCAGCTTCAGTGTCAACTCAGCAAGTCTGAAGAGCAAAAGAAATCGCTTTACGAGCAGTTCAACACCTCCTTTGTCACCGAATTAAACAAAGGGGCTGCCTGAATAACTACTCGAACAATAAACTATTATCACAACTTTTTTTTTTTTTGGAAAATATTATGCAAGACCAAACAAACGACTTTTTATGACAAAATTAAATACCATAAAAAAGACAATTAAAAGAACAAAAAAAAAAATGTATCAGCCTAGCCAAAAGAAATTCGCTAAAAAAAAAAAAATCAGTAGCAAATGATGATGGCGAGGTTGAGAGGTTTTTATTGGGAGCTGCATTCATCTCTAAGGCACTGTGTTTTATAGCCAAAGAGCCAAACTCCAGCCCCTTTCGTTCTCTCAAAAACAAATAAAACTTAAAAAAGGAAAATCTCAAATTCAATAGGGAAGCGAATCGATTAACGTAGAAAATAGTAGTCACAGATAGAAGAACCAAAATCTCTTCTTCAGTTGATTCTGCGTTAATCGGCGGAAACCCTAATTCCATCTTCAAGTACGATGGCAATTGGAGTTTCCAACTATTATATAGGGAGGATCTTGTCGGACATTTACGCATTTGCCCCTCCAGAACTTTCGGTTCTCTCAGATCATGGGCTTGCGCCGTTGTATAATAGGGCCTAATGGGTTGGGAGCCCAAATAACGGATTTGCACATGGGCCTTATAGTTCTTAGGAGAGAGGAACAAGTATCAATTTTTTTTATTTGAATTAAATAACACATTTATTGGTAAATAAATTATTTATCTCCTTAAAAAAAAATATTCATCATCAAAATATTATTTATTTGAAAATACTCTATTTATTTTAAACAAGTTTGAGAAAAATGTTGTTTACTCACTTTGCTCATTCTAGCGGCAAGAGCCGATTACAATTTTGCTTACTTATTGGTTGTCTTTCTAATACTGTTTTTATAAATTATGTAACTTCTTAATCAGTTTTATTATTTTGCATTTATCATGTGATCAAATTCTTAAATTTGAATGGGTCGTTAAAAGTATATTCGAAGAACATTCAACTGGATAGGAAATTCATGACGACATATTTGACTTGTAGGAGTCAAATGAACAATAGTAATTTTCAAACGAAAATTCTAGGGGCCCGTTCACTTCATGTATCCCACTCGAATACAGCCCACTCGAATTGAATTTTGGGTTGCGTTTTACGTTCATTAACCAAAACTCGAGTGTGAAACTCGAGTAATAACTCTGATTTCAGAGTTTGGCACACCACTCGTTTTTCCATTACTGCAGTGTGCTTCTACAGTGTTTTCATGTGCTTGAACAGTGCAGATTCCTGATTTCTTCCCGTTGCTGCCTCGTTCCTGCCTCCCCAGTGCAGATTTCTCTATGCTTTTTGCCCGCTGGACCCTGGTTCCTGCCTCCCCCTTCTAATTTCACTCTGAAAAAAGCTATTGTCTGCAGATTTTTAGAGTGAAAATTGACTCTCTCCATTGGGGGAAGGTTACTCGAATCGGTTACTTTGTCGATCCGCAGCGAAAAAAGGTAAACCTCTCCCCTATTTCCACCATTTTTGCTTCGATTTCTTGTTGCATGCCCAACCCTAGAAGTGTTCCCCGCCCCTGCCCTTGAATCTTCATCACGGATACCATTCATCCGCCTCGATGCAACCGGCAAACTCCGTTGGCCGTCTTATTGCGTCGATGTAGAGTCAAACGGAAGAATCTTGCATCTACTGGTTATCTTCCGTTGAGAGGTTACCATCGGCGGTTCCGGTGTCAAGCCGTCGTACGCGCTGCCTCACGATCGCGTTTGGGGGTTTTGATAGACGATAAGCCTTTGTCCTCAACTGGTTCCAACCGGGTATGATATTTCACAACTACTAATCTCCTATATACCATTATTTGTTCTGGATTTGTCATGATCGCACCGTAGTTCTTCTTCGTTTTCACTGATTTGATGCTGAGATATTGGTTGTCGTTTGCATTGTGATGGAAACGTGAGACATATTCCTTGTCGTTTGTATTGTGATGCTAATGTGTAGTGAGACCACTGTTGTCGTTCGCAGTCACGATGTTCTCTTACTTGTTGTCGTATTGCCTCAACTGTTGTCGTTTGTCCCTGTGGCTATTGCATCCCCTGTTCTCGTATTGCCTTGGCTGTTGTCGTTTTTACCTTAGCTTGTTTATTCCCCTGTTGTCGTATTGTCTATCCTATTGCCGTTTTACCTTAGATTATTGCCTACCCTGTTGTCGTATTGGCTGTCCTGTGGCCATTTTTACCTTTAGCTTATTGCCTCCCTTGTTGTCGTATTGTCTCTCCTGTTGCCATTTATACATAAGCTTATTACCTACCCTGTTGTCGTATTGGCTGTCCTATGGCCGTTTTTACCTTAGATTATTGCCTCCCTTGCTATCGTATTGGCTTTCCTGTTGCCGTTTATATCTTAGCTTATTACCTGCCTCCCCTGTTGTCGTATACTATCTCCACTGCCGTTTATACCTTAGCTTATGGCATCCCCTATTGTCGTATATTCTCTCCATTACCGTTTTTACCTTAGGTTATGGCATCTCCTATTGTTGTACTGGCTCTGCTGTTGCCGTTTTTACCTTAGCTTATGGCATCTCCCATTGTTGTACTTGCTGTGCTGTTGCCGTTTTTACCTAGCTTATTGCCTCCCCCTGTGGATGTATTGGCTCTGCTGTTGCTGTTTTTACCTTAGCTTATGGACTCTCTTATTGTTGTATTGGCTATCCTGTTGCCGTTTTTACATTAGCTTATTGCCTCCCCTGTGGATCTACTGCCTCTGCTGTTAGTGTATTGACTCCCCTATGGTTGTATCGCACATGACCGCTTAACAAACAGGTAATGTTGGCAATGATGAAATTGGTTCAAAAATTAGAACACTCGTCGTAGTGGCGTCCTGTAGGCAATGTGACAGTTAGTTATCGCTTCATTGGAATTTATCGAGTGCCTCTGAAGCATGGCAGCTACGTCACTCCTGCTTATAAGGATGATGCTCCGAGTGTTGTTGCGATTTCTCAGCTACAAAATTTCTGAGCCAGTAATAACATTGCCTCACTTGTTACATGTATAAACCAGGTAATAGTACGTTGGTTAATGGCAGTGATGTTCGAAAAATGTTCGGAGCCATTTATAACTGTGTCTAGTCGTTAGATTGTTTCAAATATCTGACTCACGCGTACGGCCATTCTTCTTGTGCGTCGTTACGCTTCTTTCTTTCCTATTTTTAGATGCCGAGAGGGAAACCCGACGATGAAGCCACTCTACACTGGACTGAAAGGCAGAAAGAGGAGTTGCTTATGCGACTCGCTGCCTACAATCGTGATGCCAACGGTCGAAAACCGGATTCTAAAACATGGGAGGATTGGGCGCAACATCTTCAACAGTTCTTTAAGGATCAAGTCACCCCTGCCAAAGTGCAGCAGATGAAAGTCCGACTCAAAGCCAAGTTTGACCATGAGCTTACATTACGCAATAACACAGGACTTGGCTGGGACCCTGTTACCGGTGCTGTGACATGCACTGATGAATATTGGGAAGATTTTGCCAAGGTAAACGTCTAAACAATTATTGTTCTATGGGTAGTCAATTCTTGCAATATTTTGCCAAGGTCATTTTGTTTGCTCATTCATATGCAGAACAAGAAATGGGCAAAATCGGCAAAGAATCAGCCTCTTAAAAATTGGGACTTGTACTATGAGGCCTTTGGTGGTACGAGGGCAAGTGGGGCATTTGAGAAGGGATTGGATAATCCAACGAACATAGATGAGGGTCCAGTACACATCTCCGACGAAGAAAGGGCGACATCTGATGAGGGTGGCAGCGAAGATGGTTTCATTGCCTCCATGCGGGCCGGTTTGAACAATGCAGCTAGAGGTCTCAACATTGCGTCATCCTCCAAAGCGATTGGCAAGAAATCAGCCAAGTCCTCACATAAGGTAATATGTGACCCTGTAGCGAGGGATTTAATCGGCAAGCTTGTCTCTTCTATTGAAAGCAAGCGTAGTAGTCGCACTAAAAGCTCTAGTGCGAATCAAGCTGCGCCTATTGTCGATCTCCAGGACCAATGCCAGGGCATAGTTAGGGAAATGGCGCTTGATGATGAAACCGCAATAATGTTTTTGGAGGCTATTGCTTGGTATCCAAATATGCAGAAGCTGTTCGTGGGAATGAGTGATACTCAACGTAACTTCTTCGTGACAAGAACAATCAGTATGTCTAGGACTCAATCACATGGACCTTTCTCAAACCCCCATGCCTCTACGGGGACACAGTTTATGCCGCCACAATTTCCCAACTTCATGTCACAACCCAGCAGCTATATGCAACCGGCTCCCTTCTATGGCCAACAACCCACCAACAATATGCCACGGCCCCCAAACTTTGGGGGACAACAACCTGTCCCACCATTTCCTACAAATCCCCAAAACTACAATCCCCAACAACCGGCTGCGTATAATCCCCAAACACCATACTACATGCCTCACTTTCCGCCGCAACCGGGACACTTTGGTGGCGATGGCAGTCCAGACCAGCATTGAGTTCCATAAAATATTGTTTTTACCATTGTCTGTATTCATACGATTGAACATCATTTCTCATTTTTAGATTTCAACATAGTATTTGAGTAGACTTTGCTAATTATGTTTACTACGGCCCTGCTGGTGTTGTATTGATTATGGTTATTGAGTTGCATTGCGCAGAACAATATTTATTGATGTACTATGTGTAGTCACCTTTACTTGCGGATCAAATGACCATTTCATATATATTCGTTTGTTATCCTTTCATTATGCATGTCTCGCAGGTAGCAATGTGGAATGCAGGTCCCTCAAACCACGTTCCTGAAAATGATGATAGTGACGACTCAGATGACGATTATGAGATTGCGGCAGTAGCAGTAGTTTTGTGGTATTACTACACATACATGGAAAGACCCCTGCCTCAACCAAAGCATACATCCGCACTCACAGGTATAATGCGTGTTCAATACCTACTTGATGGACATGAGGACGTTATTAGGTCGAAGATTAGAATGGGAAGTGATTGTTTCAAGCGTCTTAGTACGTTACTTGAGCTTAAAGGGCTTTTAAGACCGACTAGGAATATGAATGTGCACGAGCAACTTTTTATTTTTCTATACATTGTATGTCAAAGTTCAAACAACAGGGAGTCACAAGATCAATGGCAGCATTCGGGTGCTACCATTTCAAAGTACTTCCACGCTGTTTTGAAGGCGTTGTATGAGCTCCGTTTTAACTTCCTTACACCACCAAACTTCGACATTATCGATCCTGTCGTAGCCGCGCGTGGAAACAAGTATCTGCCATGGTTCCAGGTATTTTTTCTAAACTAATTACTCTTTAAGATAAATATGTAGAATTGCGTTGTTGTGTATGGTAATTAGTTACTACGTAGAATTGTGTTGGCGCTCTGGATGGTACTCACGTACCATGTGTTCCACCCGCTGCAAATGCTGAGGTATGGAGAAATCGGAAGGGGTTCTTCTCTCAAAATGTATTAGGAGTCTGTTCGTTCGACATGAGGTTCACATACATGTTAGCTGGATGGGAGGGCTCTGCTCATGATGCACGTGTGCTTGCATCCGCAACAGAAACGAGGGAAAAAAATTTCCCTACTCCACCAGAAGGTATGTGTAAGCTTGATCTTTCATTACTTTTCGAAAACTACACGTTTGTGCTTCCATGTGGAACTAATACATTCACGTAATATATTCTAACGCACACAACAGGTAAATATTACCTCGTCGACTCTGGGTACGCAAACAATGATTGTTTCTTGGCACCGTACCGAGGGAGCACTTACCACCTTCAAGAGTATCGGGCAAGGAGGGGTCGGCCCCAAACTCAGCGTGAGCTATTCAATTACACTCATTCTTCCCTCAGAAACTGTATCGAGCGCACATTCGGCGTCTGGAAAGCCAGGTTTCGTATTCTTAAGTGCATTAATAACTACCCGATACAGACACAAATAGATATTCCACTTGTTTGTGCTATTCTACACAACTTCATACATATGTACAACCACAACGATGATCTACTAACCCAATACATGAGAGACGCCATTCCGGTAGCAGAAATTGATCCACTCAACACAGAGCAAGATGTGAATCAAAATCACAATCCTGATCGGGGAAGCCAACAACATCAAAACCGTCCACACCGACGACAAATGCACATTTTAAGGGATGAAATAGCTAATAGTATGTGGGCTGCATATGAGAACAACCGGCGTTGATAGATTAGTTTTTCTGTATTACTTGGTTGCCTTTATAATTGCCCTCCCCAGATTGTTATATATATATATGTTATATATATACATTTATATATATATATATATATATTCTTATGAAGAACAGAAATGCATGCCAATGTGGGAAATGCACCATGTTCACGTTTTTTACATAACAGAAATGCATGCCAATGTTGAAATTAATTAGAGTTTGGCATTTGTGCAAGTGAACACAAAACTCAAGTTTCAAAAGTTAAATAGTCAACACCTAAACACTAAACTCCAAATTTCAAATTACACTCAACTTTTTTGAAACTCGAATCTAGTTTTTTAACTCGAATCATAAAATTTGAGTTAGTGAAGTGAACGGGCCCTAGAAATACCCTCGTCCTTCTTCCACTTCCCAATCACCGAAGTTGTGAACTTTTACGTGCGCAAACAAGCTATGTCCTGTTTATCTTCTGTCTCCTTGGATCTCCTCTTTTTTCACTCTTTTTTGACTATGTATACTTGAAAACCACATCCTTTGCATATATCATAATCTAGATTTTTCACCACATGATTCAAATGATCCTCGTCGCACCCAAACTCTATTGACACCATTTTCCATCTAGCATTACCATATACCGTACCGAGAGATTAGGGTTTATAATTTGAAATTCTTTTTTCAGTTTTAGAAGTTGGGGATCTAAAGGTTTGAATGAGATATGTGCAAAAAATGGTATTTTCTAAGGTCAATTCAGGATTTTGGAAAGACGCCTTCTTTACATTTTCTTATGGCCCGTTCACTTCGCTGATTTGAGTTTGTCATTTGAGTTTAGATGTGATTTTATGTGAGAGCTTTTTACTGTAGCAAAAAAGTTAGATGTGACTGTTTATGAGAATTTTTTACTGTAGTAAAACTCAAATTCTAAACTCGAATCGGTGAAGTGAATGAGGCCTAGTTTATTAAAAGTAGTTATTTATACTTAAATTAGACTTTAAAACTTAACATGGACTTGAAAAAAACATCCAACGCAATGTTTTGGGTTTTCAATTTGGGGGGTTTCCTCAGATTTGGGGATTAGGATATAGGGTCTTCTATTAGGGTTTTTTTTTTTCAATTTTAAAGTATACAAAAATCATTAATATTTTTAAAAATAATAGTACTAAATCCTTTCAAGAAAAAATAAAAGCAGTAAATATTAGATAAAACATGGATAAACATTAGGTAAATAAAGTACTTACTGTAAAAAAATGATTAACTCTTAAGAAAGTGAATATATTAGTAAACAATTAGTAAAAATTACTAAGCATAAAAATTTGTGAAAAAAATAAATTTGTAATATCACAATTAATCGGTCGTCATCTCTTGGATTTGTCTACTTCGAATCGGGGAATTACGACACGTCCTATAATTGTTAAGTATCGTTGTACTATGTGAATTGGGAAATGACCACGATGAAGATTCTTGTAGTCACATTGCTTCACAACTAAGCTCATGTTTGTTTAACTAGTTTAGTTCAGTTAAATCCAATTTGAACAGTGAGCACGGTTTGAATTGACATTTAGTAATCATGTAGTTTGAACTATATTTCCCATTTGAACTGAGTTAAACGGCCCGACTTAGAGTTTGCCCGACTTAGAGTTTAGCTCCCCCTCAAGTTCAACGGTTCAAACCATTTTTTAAAGGTAAAAAGTACCCACTATCTTTGCTTTTCACACCTACCAAACACAAATTTGAATTTTATTTTATGCTCAAATTAAAACTTTAAATACACATCTAAACATCAATTCAAATTATAATTTAAACCACACAGTTTAAATTTTTCTGTTCAAATTAAAAAGTTAAAACCAATAAAATTCAAACCAGCGCAATAAACTGGGGCTAAGTTTAGCGACTAATGTCTAGAGTCTCGCTGTGGTCAAGGTTTTGTCTAGTGTAGTTTAGTTTGATTGAAATAGAACAAGATTGGATTTTTTTAAGGATTAGTTAATTCTAAATGAAACATATGTTCTGATAAATCTTTAAGATTCAAATTAATATTTGGGAGATAAGAAAATGAGGACAATTCAAATTATAAACAATGGTTTAAATCATTGATTTTAGAATTGGCTTCTCTCTCTAAATTCAAGCAATCTGAATTGTTTTTATTGTTGAAAACAATTAGAATTTGACTTTGTCACTCTCCTTAACTTTAAGCTTAAAAATATTATAATTTCTTCATTTCGATTCTAAATGAGATAATTTTTTTCAATATGTTCATAATGAAGAGATGAACAAATTCCCATTTATATTACATTTTTTTTAATGACATTTACAAGGAGGTTTTATAAGAATTGTTACAAAACTCTAATGACAGTTTTAACACTTTATCTAAACACAATTTAAATTTTATTTTTAATTCAAATTACAATTTATTTATGTATCTAAACACCGGTTTGTATTGTAATTTAAATTAAATCACACAATTTAAATGGCGAACCAAACAATGCCTTTATCTTTTCTTACTTACTAGCCTCGTTCATTTCACCGATTCGAGTTTTCAGTTTTAAGTTTCTACAGTAAAAAACTCTCATAAAATATCACATCTATCTTTCTTTACTACAATAAAAAGTTTCAAAAAATGTCACATCTCAGTTCGAATTAAAAGCTCGAATCTATGAAGTGAACGAGTTCTAAATATTGAATATTGAGATGGATCCGATGTTAACCAGATAAATCCTTTATTCCGAATATTTTGATAAACAATGCTTCTTTATTAACAACTAAAAATTAAACACGCAAACAAACACCTAGTACCTAAAATTAAAAATCTCAAAAAACAACCTCAAGTATGCGAACTCGAACCAGCCTAGCTACTAATGTATTTCATTATAAATACTTTTTTTTTTAAAGAAAATGAGTAACCATTCGTTAATAGATTTATGTAATATAAAACATATTTTATTTTATACTTAAAATTGATTTTTTAATTAAAGAGGTAAATGATCCTCTTTTTTTCTAAAAATAAAAGGTAAATAACTAATATCATTATTCTTGTGTCTAGAAGGTGGTTTCTCCACCTATCTCAATTTATGGTTTTGTCTCCCTCAGTTAGTGGTTAGATTCCCCACCACTACTTGTATGAGGTATATGTGTATGGTCCATTATAAGATTAAAATTTAGCTCATTTTGAGTCGATTCTTCACGGCCAAATGTTATAGAGTCATTTTTAGGATGAATCCTCTCTATTATTAAATTAAGAGTGCGTTTTTAATGTCTAATCTTATGAATGACACCTATTTTTATGACTTTAGTAGAATTATATATTTTAACTCTTTAGTAGTCTTTTAATAAAATTATCAAATTTACTTTAAAAAAATATCAGACTAAGACTTTTCGACTGATAATAAATATTATAATATCGAATATACTTTTTCTTTTTACTCAAATAAAACGGAATATACTTGATCATCTTTTTCTTTTTCCTTAAGAACGGTACTTTAGGAGAAGCCATTTATTAGTCGTTCGAATGGTTTTCTTTCTAAGACAAATTATGTACGTACTTTCTTTTCCCTTTTATTTTATCCCACTCTTTTTTTTAATATTAAAACCATTTTAACTTTGCGGTGACATGAGAAGGTAGAGGAACCAGCAAATTAGATCCCGTTTTTTTTGCTGATTTGAGTTTAGAATTCGAGTTTCGCTACAGTAAAAAGCTCTCAGAAACAGTCACATCTAACTTTTTTACTACAGTAAAAAGTTCTCACACAACATCACATCTCAACTCGAATTAGCGAACCAAACGGGTCCAGACCTCAATATGAGTAGCAAAAAAAAAAAAAAAAAAACACTAAAGACCTCAATATAGAATATCCAATCCATTTTGGCGCCTAAAGAGATTTGAGTTGCTACTTGCTAATAATGGACAGATTGCGCTGTTGGAGAAATATTCTCCTTTTTCCTCATCTTTGGGAATGTGAGAAAAAGATAAAAGGATTCTCTTTTCACTAATTTAGGATTTAGGATAATACTAGCTGACTATATCATTTTTCTGATGTGGCATTGACATGACTTTAATGATATTGTCCAGTCAACCAAGTTCCAACAACCAGATCTGAGAGGGAATTTAGATTATAAATTTCGTATTCTTGGGATAATAATACATCATTAATTCTAAAATTAACATATAATTTCGTGATCATTAATCTCACTTATGCTCACAAACTTTAAGATAAATCTCACTTTACTTTTTAAAATTTAAAAATTCACGCTACCTCATGAAATTTAAATTAGTCTCATTTAATTTTTTTATTTAAATTTTTTTTTATAATAGATTGAAAAATAAGAAATTAAGTGTAGTTATGTTGTCTTTCTATTAGAAATTTATAGAATTTATGAATAATATATGATGTGCCTGTAAAAGGTATACTTTAACACATACTAAAATTCATATTTTATTCCTCACTCACATTTTATACTTAAATTGCATATTCAAACACTACTTCATATTAGTTATATCACGTTATTTAAATTTTACGGTTCAAATAAAAAATAAACTTTTCATAGTTTAAGAGTCCGTTTAATTTGTTGATTCAATTTTTTAATTTGAATTGATATGTGACTTTATATAAGAGTTTTTTACTGTAATAAAAAAATTAAATATAACTATTTTTAAGAATTTTTTAATATAATAAAATTTAAAATTTAAATTTAAATTAGTGAAATAAATTGGATGTAAATCTGCGAACTAAACCCTTAAGTGAGGCTGATTTAAAATTAGAAACTAAGGATGACGGTGATATTACGAGGCACAAGTGAGAATAATATAAAATTAGGAGATAAAAGATAAACAGAATAACCGTACGTGCGCATACTTCCCGTTTCCGTTCCCCGGTGAGTTAAGAATGCCACGGAAAAAGACAAATTTTTACAACGTACCCGTCTTTATCCAGATCACCAGTTTAAAGACTCCGCACTTTTTTCTCTACCTGCGATACGATAATCTCTTTGTTATATAATTATATCTTCGTCGTCTTCTTCTTCTTCTTCCTCAGAGGATCTTCTTCTTCTTCGTCGCTAGGGCAAGATTTTGCGATCACATTGGTGAAGATTAACCGTCTGAGAATGAGGATAGAGGCGGAGAGCGACGGAGTTTCGTCGTCGAGGAACCATCTGGTTTTCGCTTACTACGTCACCGGCCATGGCTTTGGCCACGCCACTCGCGTCGTTGAGGTAAGCTTCTTATTTTTCTTCTTATTTTGATTTGTTTCGGTGAAGATTTCGGAATGGGAACCGGTGAATTTGTGCTTTTTTTTGGTATTGAAATTCGAATGGTGGTGATCCAGGTGGTTCGGCACCTGATCCTGGCCGGCCATGACGTTCACGTCGTCACCGGCGCTCCGGACTTCGTTTTCACTTCTGAGATACAATCGCCTCGCCTCTTTATTCGCAAGGTCAAACTCTTGAACTCGAATTTTGTTTACTGAGAACGGGCTACGAGTTTTATGCAAAATGGATTCCGATGTAGTTATTGATGGAATTGTGTGATTACTAGGTTCTGTTAGACTGCGGAGCTGTTCAGGCTGACGCTTTGACTGTGGATCGCCTTGCTTCCTTGGAGAAGGTTTGTTAAATAACAAAAAATGAAGAAGTTTTCTTTTTATTTTACTTTTTAAAAAATGATTGGGACATTTTGGTTTGAATTTTGTAGAAAAGAATTCTGCTTTATGCGTATATAATTATATATTTGATATCACAAAATTTGGTATCTTTTTTTTTGTTTTGTTTTTGTTTTTTTTTTTTGGCATCTGTGTGAATGATGTAAATTTGTTTATGGTGATAATTATGTTTTTTATTCCGTACCAAGAAAAAGGTATGTTTTTGATCCACAGTTTGTGTTATATTTGGGTGTATCTAGTATTCAGAGACGGCTGTGGCACCTCGGGCTTCCATTTTAGCAACAGAAGTGCAGTGGCTGAACTCTATAAAAGCTGACCTAGTGGTATTTACTTACTTTTTTTCATCTTATTTGAACGGCCTAATTCAGTGGAATATAGATTGAACAAGAAGCATGTTGCTTAACTTTTAGCATGTCAAAAGTCAAATTGGAAGACCATGAACTTGAGTTTTCACGCTAAAATACCTTTCAAATTAAATGAAGGCCGTTGGTTAATTTGATTGTGCTGATACAAAAAATAGGTCTCGGATGTTGTTCCAGTTGCGTGCCGTGCAGCAGCTGACGCTGGAATTCGGTCTGTTTGTGTCACCAACTTCAGGTACCCTATCTTCATTTGTTTTTTCCCATTCTATGTTCCCCCTAAACAACTAGTTTCTTACGAACTTTTATAGTATTTCTGGTTGCATAGTTGCATTATCTTTGACATGCTTCAAGATAGCTTAAGAATCACTAAATATGGTTGGCAATGTGGAACCTTCCACTATTGTCTGACTCTAGGATGTGTTCACATGATAGATTAGTCGTAGTTTTTATTTTGCTCCATTTTGTTGTGGGGTGCGAGCGACTGATGAAAGAAGTCGTGTTTGGTTTAGAAATTCCTGAAGTCAGTTGATAGTTTTACTTTAGTGTTCATTGACTGCAAAAGTCCGCCTACAGCATTTCTCTATCTTGAAAAAAACGAACCTTAAAGGATTTCAGGTTATGCGTATGAGAAAATATTGTCTCTACTAAGCAGAAAAGAAAAGAAAAGATATTGGCAGGTTAACTTGTTCATGTTTCGCACTAGGTATATAGTAGAAATCACGTTTTGATCTTCTAAAAACATTGTTTGTTTGTACTACTTTTTATTTATTTATTTATTTATTTGCAGTTGGGACTTCATCTATGCAGAGTATGTCATGGCTGCTGGATATCATCATCGGTCAATTGTTTGGCAGGTAATATTGTTTTCTTTATCTTGAATCTTTGTTTGTCTTCAAGTGGTGTTCGTCGTCGTAATTGGCAATTATATTCTCTATGTTAGCTACGCTCTTTAAGGTTCTTGAGTGTTTCCTTCTTATGTCTTATGTTTTCCAACAATGCTAACGCTGTTCTCTCTTGAAACTTAATGCAGATTGCCGAAGATTATTCTCATTGCGAGTTCTTGATTCGCCTTCCAGGATACTGCCCAAGTACGTTTCTTGTTACATCCCTGGAACATTAATTTCTCTTTATGATGATTTTGTTACCATTGTGTGTTATATGGAGTTTTAACTACTCTCTCTTTAAATTGATACTTCCTTGTAGTGCCTGCTTTTCGCGATGTTATTGATGTACCACTTGTTGTAAGAAGATTGCACAAATCCCGCAAAGAGGTTTTGAAACTCACAAATTTAGCAAACCCCTTCTTTTGCTTAATTCACTTTGTGATATTTATTATTACTCTTCTTCTAACAGGTCAGGAAGGAACTTGGCATTGGGGAGGATGTGAAACTAGCTATTCTGAACTTTGGTGGACAGGTTAGCATAATGTTTTCACGTCCTTGTATGCCTTTAATTTTCATCATCATCTGGTTCACGAATCACGACCCTTGGACTTTAGGAGCCCTTCATTAGTACAGAGATCAAGTTAGGCATCAAAAGGTTGAATGCATAAATAGAAACGCTCTTGGATGGATGGTTGGGATAGCAAATTTTACTTCCAGTAAAACAAAAAAATTACCTGTTCTGGTAATGAATCATTAGCTTTGTTTTTAGGAAATTAGTTTTCTGGTCACTGTATGCCTGAAAATCTCATAGCAAAACGGCTCTGATGCTATTTACTTGCTACAGTTTATCTTGATTGTGCATATATATTCCTTTATCTATTTTGCAGCCAGCAGGCTGGAAACTGAAGGAGGAGTTTTTACCTTCTGGTTGGCTGTGCCTGGTATCTTTCACAACATATATTTTACATCTTTCTTGACAAAGACTGCACCCTTATGTTTAGCCCTTTTGTACTAATTCCTTTCTTGAATCAGGTTTGCGGTGCTTCTGAAAGCCAAGAACTTCCACCAAATTTCATAAAGCTTGCAAAAGATGCTTATACACCTGACCTTATAGCAGCATCTGACTGTATGCTAGGTAGGAATGAATCTTATATGCATGAGCTGGATTGAGATCTATATGGTCAATCCATATTATGATCAAATTCAAATGTATCCCTTGTAGGCAAAATTGGATATGGCACTGTGAGCGAGTCGCTGGCATTCAAGCTACCTTTTGTGTTTGTGCGCAGAGACTACTTTAATGAAGAACCTTTCTTGAGAAATATGCTTGAGGTACATTATTGTGTATTAGTTTTAGTTATCCCCATCATCTTCTTCTCAATCTCTTTCTTTGAACCTCTGATCTTGAATCTGATCTTTGATGAAGAGGTTTCTTCTGTTTGGTTTTCACCTCACTTTCTTTCATTTTTATTTCAACATGCTTGTTAAGAATCTTATATACAGTAATCATTTGGACAGTTTTATCAAGCTGGTGTTGAGATGATTAGGAGAGATTTACTTACTGGCCACTGGAAACCTTATCTTGAACGTGCACTTACTTTAAGACCATGCTATGAAGGAGGCATCAATGGCGGTGAGGTACCCTCTTCTTTTCTGGGAGTTTTATGTCTAGTTCAGTGTTTCTAGTTAGTATTTTTACGGGAAGAATCATATAATCTTTCGGAAAGATATGCCGGATTAAATTATTTCAGGTTGGTTACTAATTAGTGATATATAGCTATCCTTCCTCATAGATTGACTTTGATATGTATGGGAGGAAGAGATTTGAGGAAATTAGTGGAATTTCACATAGCTCATTCTATACTAAACTCTAGTAGAAGATTTATAGCCGAGTGGGAGCATTCAAAATATTCAATTTAACTTGTATATTGAGAAGCCTGCTTTTGGGTAGTGGATAAGTCGGATGTGTGTTCACTTGTGTATTGAGTGTAATTGCTTTAATGGTTTCATTCCAAATGGATAAGAATGTTAAATGGTTTTTTTCTTCCTTGGTAAATCTGGCTTCTTGTCACTGTTGCACGTAAAAAGGTGTGCTTAAGGTACTTGATAATTGGGCAGGGCTGAGACAATGCAAGGTTGCATTTTGTTTTTGATTCCCCCCCTCTCCCTAACAAAGTAGGATTTTGTGGTAGTCAGTGGCCTAACATGTGTACCATTCTGTGACTGAAGCCTGAACTTGTTATCAGGAGCAAACAAAAAACGTTATCTATATTTTTATAATGCACCAATAGTGCATAAAGTCTGTTCATGTAGTTACTGTATTTATTTCTAATTTTAAGGAGCAATAGTTTGAAAATTTGTTAGTTTTGTGGCGACTTTTTTTTTTCTTGGTAGCTTTGTAAGTTGATTCATGCAATACTGTTGCTGGTGTAATAAGATCTTAAATCACAGGTGGCAGCTCAAATACTGCAGGAGACAGCTTTTGGGAAAAATTATGCATCAGATAAGGTAAACCATGGTTTTGGTTAATATTTTCAAGTTTAGTGGAGAAAATTCCTTGGAACATTCGTCTGCTTCGTATGTACCAATATGCTCAGGTTATATGCAACTCCTTTAATGAAACTATTAGTTCCTGAAATCCCAAGAGCAAAATATCTGAAGGTTTGATGGGAACAAATTGTTTCAAATAAACCAGATCCTTGTGCAAAAAGCAAGCACGGACACTGAAAATGAGAAAAAAGAAAAAGGGTGACAAACTCACAATTTCCATAAAGAGCAGCTTATGCAAAGATAATTCATATATCTTGTTAAAGTATAAAACTATTGTTGGTCCACCTCCTAACAGCTTAAGCTTTTGGGATGGATTGGTAAACTAACATGGTATTAGTGCGGGAGGTCCTGAGTTCAAACCCCCATAATTGCACTCTTTATCCCCATTTAAATTGTCATAATGTGTTGAGTCTTTAATATATCTCGGGCTTAAATATTCACGTGTTGGGCTTTCCAATTAATTTACCCAGACGATTGTCCATTGTCCAGCCCACACGTGAGGGGGAGTGTTATAGTATAAAATTATTGTTGGCCCACCTCTTTAACAGCTTAAGCTTTTGGGATGAATTGGTAAACTAACATATCTCAATTGCACGAATATTAATACCCGTATTGAAAGTTTCACTTTATTACAATGTAGCTTAGTGGTGCTAGAAGATTGCGTGATGCCATTATTCTTGGGTATCAACTACAACGGGTCCCTGGACGAGATATTTGCATTCCGGATTGGTATGCAAATGCTGAAAGTGAACTTGGCCTTGGTAGCGGATCACCCACTTTCCAGATGAGCGAGAGAAGTTCCTTAGTGGACTTGTGAGATTTTACTTTCTTAAAGTAGTCTTATTTTAATAAGAGACTGAACAGCATGCTTTTCTTACCATCATTCTTCTTCTCTTTCCAGGTGCACAGAAGACTTTGAGATTCTTCATGGAGATACTCAGGGTCTTCCAGATACATTAACTTTTTTAAAGAGCTTAGCAGAACTAGATGTTGACTATGACTCGGGGAAAAGCACGGAGAAGCGCCAGTTGCGGGAGCGCAAGGCTGCTGCTGGAGTTTTTAATTGGGAGGTCTAAGACTCTAACAACTTTAACTAAAATTCAATGACCTTTTCTTTTTAGTCTTTGCACTCAAGAGAGATAATTCTTCTCATTAATTGGTTGTTTTATTCCATCAAGTCAGTACATATTGGTCCACAAGTGACTTTTTGGACTTTTGATGATCCGCATTACAGCATTGCTTTAAAGGATTTCACAATTGAAATACGACTTGCAAACAATTTCCTTTTCTAAATCAAACCAAATCTGATAAGTTAATAACTTATTGACTCTACTTTATCTTGGGAAAATTAGATAGGATCTCCATTTCTGTATCAAGACAAACCTGATGAGTTAGTGACTCTGTAATGCCACTTAATCTTGGGAAAATTACATAATTCAATCGTATGACTGATGATATGGTTTCATGTATCATACAACTTGAACATGTTAATGTGCGCTTGTGCATGTGGACATTCCTTGACATATCTATGCATGTGTGCAGATATTTGGATTCTTTCGTATCTATAAGATATCTTAAGTTGTTTCGTGCTGCTTTATCAAAAAAGTTGTTTCATGCTGATTTTATTTTATGAACACATTTGGTGGGAGTACAGGAAGAAATATTTGTGACAAGAGCACCTGGACGTTTAGACGTAATGGGAGGGATTGCTGACTATTCAGGAAGCCTTGTGTTGCAGGTGCCACAAATTTAATGCCCTGGCCTGAAATAGATATGTTTGGTTTGAATGTTCTCAGCTCTGTTTTTAGTGGTATTATGGTTCCTGTTTTTGCTGAATCTGTACTTGTTCTCTCTGTGACAGATGCCAATCAGAGAAGCCTGCCATGTTGCTATCCAGAGGAATCATCCAAGTAAACATAGACTTTGGAAGCATGCACAGGCCCGGCAGCAAGCCAAGGGACAAGGATCAACACCCGTCCTGCAAATTGTAAGTATGAAACTCAGAGTTTACTATTTTTCTTCAAGTTTTTACAACAAGAAAAGGACAATTTTCTTCCTCTTTGATATGGTGAAACTTTCTCATTTTATGTATAATTTAGATTAGTTTATCTCATTATTTCTCATCTTTTTTTGTTTCATATCGTTGCCTTATCGTGTTACTTCAGGTATCATATGGTTCGGAGTTGAGCAATCGTGGACCAACCTTTGACATGAATCTATTTGATTTTATGGATGGAGAGAAGCCGATATCATATGACAAGGCAAAGAAATACTTTGCCCAAGATCCGTCCCAAAAGTATGTCAGTTTTCTTTCTTTATTGTGTATAACTGGATCTTTACTCTTTACACCTTAGTATCCTACAAGGTTTTGTATGTTGTTAGGTGGGCAGCATATGTTGCTGGTGCAATTCTGGTTTTAATGACAGAATTAGGTGTTCGTTTCGAGGACAGTATCAGCATTTTGGTAAGTTTCCCTTACCTTTTCCAAATTAGGTACATCGTTAAATTACTACCTAAATAACTTTTGTTCTTGCTAGTTACAAATGCCTATTTTACTCTATGTTCTCTGCTAATAGGTTTATAAGTAATGTTCAATAATAATGTTGTCCACTAGTATTTTGTTGTCTTATACAAAAAAGTTGATATATCTCTCTCCGAAGACTAAGTTTTTAAGGTGGTCGGACAAATTATGGTCTTTTTGATAAGTCATTTTTATATCAGAAGTGGATAAAATTTGTCATGAATATGAACACGAGATCCACAATTACCAAACTTTAAAGATTTTGTCACATTTTTCATGAGGACTAGTGGTAAGAAACTAAGGTGCACCACTGGGCCTTTACAAAGTTGGGCTTAGTATTATATCAGAATTTGTAATAGATAGCAGATTTATGAAACTAAATCAAGTAAATAGCAGATTTTAAAACTATTTGAAGTAAATAGCAGTTAATTATGTAAATTTTTCATTTACGACTGGTAAAAAATAACTTACGTGGTAAAAAAATCTTTATTTACGTGGAAAAAAAATCTTTTACCAGTGATAAAAAGAAAATTTACATGGAAAAAAATCTTTTTACTAGTCATAAGAAGAACAATTACACAGTAAATTGGTATTTACTTAAAATAGTTTTAAAATATGCTATTTACTTTAATTATTTATTATAAATCTGTTATTTACTTCATTCTCCCTACTTATATTTATGCACACAGTGGAAAAAAAAAAAAGTTAAACATGATCAGATTTTCTCACTGCCTTGCTAATGAAAGTTTTCTTTTTTATAAGGTTGTTGTTCTTTAGGAACCAGTGCTTTACGCTGCTGATCATTTAAATAGTTGAGGGGTGCACTTACAAGCCATTTTTTAATGTCCGAATATTACATACAGGTTTCTTCTACAGTCCCAGAAGGTAAAGGTGTATCGTCTTCTGCCGCTGTGGAGGTTGCTACCATGTCTGCTATTGCTGCCGCTCACGGTAAGCTTTTTGTTCTATTTCCAATTCTAGAATTTGTTCGTATCCAAATTACTTGTTAGTTGTTAGCCACATGGCCCACATCCAAGATATTCTTGAGGTCATACCTGTTTCATAGAAAAATGAGTATCAGTCTTTGATGGGTTCTACTTCAACTTAATATCAGTCTTTTAAGTAGACTTAAATACTCAACATCCCTTGCCTGGCGGGAAACAACTGATATTATAGGGCTGCCAGATATTAAATATGGATGAAGAGTAGAACCTATTTTTCTTTTATAATTAAGTGTGTTCATGGACATATTCTGCCTAAAACAGTGAGATACTCGCTTTTCCAGTCTTAACTGCGGGAAAACTCTTGTTTTAATCCCTAAACTATAGAAAAGTCTCGTTTTAGTCCCTAAATTTTAAAATCAAGAGCAGTAGTTCCTTAACTTGCTAACTAAACAATTTGTCCTATGAACAGGATATCTGTTGTTAAAGTGTTGCACTGCTGCTAGATTTATTGCATTTTGCTATTGCCTACTCATTGTTTGCATTAGGGATGGCAATTCGTGTCACATGTCGTGTTCGTGTCGTGTTTTGATCGTTTTTTTAAAATTTGCAGTCAACCCGAACACGACCCGTGACACGAAATTTTTTAAAAACCGCAATACGAACACGACACGACCACTTTACGAGCTGACACGACACGACCCGAAAATGACCCGTGACACGAAATTGACCCGTGAACCCGAAATTGACACGAAAATTGTATACTTTTATTTAGTTTTTTACATATTAGAAATAACTTAAAATTCATAACACACTAAATTACAACAACATCCATTGAACTTAAGCAAATAATAGTATAAGATTTTGAGTATAACTATCATGATATCACAAGTTCATAATAAAATTTAAAATATGAAATGAAAAATATATGTATTTTTTAGTTTTTTACGAGTTTCGTGTCGTGTTCGGGTTAGGCGGGGCCAACCCGAAATTGACCCGTATTTTTTGTGTCAAGTTTAGGTCGACCCAATTCTGACCCGAACCTCTTTTTTCTCAACCCTAACCCGCAAAATTCGTGTCGTTTTCGAGTCGTGTCGTGACCCATATTGCCGGCCCTAGTTTGCATCACCCATGTTGCATAGAAAAGATGATTTAAACCTTCTTCTGTACCTTGCAGGATTAACCATTAGTCCAAGAGATCTTGCTTTACTTTGCCAAAAGGTTTGATGTTTAGAACAGTATTTTGACGAACTATCTTTCCCAAATTCTTGAGATTTTATTTGATGTCCCTTGTAAGACTTGTAAAATACTATTCCAAATTGGTCATTAGGTGGAGAATCATATTGTTGGAGCTCCCTGCGGTGTTATGGACCAGATGACTTCAGCCTGTGGTGAAGCCAACAAACTTCTTGCAATGGTTTGTCAGGTAGACAAGCAACAAAAGAACCTTCATGCTTTGTTTTCCTGGTCAAGAGATAAGTTACATTTTGATGTGTAATTTACCCATTTTGCAGCCTGCTGAGGTGATTGGGCTTGTAGAAATTCCTGGCCACATAAGATTTTGGGGAATTGATTCAGGGATAAGACACAGGTAGAAGGGAAAGTATTCTTGTTTTATTGTCCTCATCATATGTTAGCCAACCGTTTTTCCCCCTTAATGTCAAGTGACATCTATGGTTTTGCTTTATTTTCATGGAAGTCTTTACTACCTTGAGATCCTGTGTAGGTCTCAAGAAAACAACGGGATACATGGGTGTTAATAAGGGCTTTCTTTTTTTTTTTTTTTTTGGCAGTGTTGGAGGTGCTGATTATGGATCCGTAAGAATAGCTGCCTTCATGGGTCGAAAGATGATAAAGTCAATAGCATCTTCTATCTTGTCTCGATCGTTGCCAGATGCAAATGGGTTTAACCTTGATGAGTTCGAGGATGATGGTATTGAACTACTGAAAGCTGAAGCCTCATTAGATTACTTATGCAACTTGTCACCTCACAGGTAAGATCATTTGCAGGTGTTTTTTTTTTCCTCATATTTTTTCATCTTAAGGTGCCATTTTGTTACTTATAATCATCCTATTTATCGGATGATGCACTTTTGGTATGATTAATTTGATTCACAGAGTTGGAAATGAAATAACCCTTTATTGCTTTTTTCATGGCATGCAGATATGAGGCTGTTTATGCTAAGATGCTTCCAGAATCCATGCTTGGTGAGACATTCAAGGAGAAATATACGGACCACAATGATCTAGTCACAGTAATCGATCCAAAGCGTAATTATGTATTGAGAGCACCTGCTAGACATCCTATATATGAAAATTTCCGGGTCAAGGTTAGAGTTCAAATTTAATTAAGTGTTCTTATGCAGCAATCAATGAACTGCACATTCCTAGAATATGTAAATTTATTTATTTATATTTAGTTTTTATTTTTTGTACTTGAATATTTGCATATTTATGCGGGGGTGTGTGTGATTGGTAAAAGAGTGTGCTAATACGATTCAAATTGATTGTTCCCAATTTAAGCTACTTCCACTCCTTTTACTTGAGAATCCGGGCACATGATAGAGGTTCATTGATATGTTAACGAGATTTGATCTTGATATGCTTCTAAGTCAAATGAAATTAGCCTATTTCTATTTTCACCTTTCCAGATGTGGCATATATATGTTACATTTCTGATCTTGCTATATCACTGATTATTGTATAAACTTCTAGATCTTGCTAAGTTGTTTGATGAGGTGAAATGAAATTGAAGTTACTTTTTTTTTTTATTGATTGATTTATTTATGTTTCTTGCTCTTCTACTTGATTTCTTAGAATAAATTATTTTATGAATTAAGGATATAGCCATATAGGTTATGAAGAATATTATAGCTTAAACTGAAGAACCTAATCTGGATTGAGTCCGTAGCTCAAGATATTCTATGCGGCATAATTAGTCTTGTGTGCTGGTGTTGGGGAAAATATTTGCATTTATGTATCTGTAGGTCATTTCTATTTCAAGAAAAAAAAAAAAGAGGTCATGTATAAACCCTAGCCCAAAAGCAATATTGCTAAGCTACATGTCCAAGCATTGTTTTTTGTTCATTTGACGTATCTTATTATTATCATGAACTTCTATAGATGTTTAGCTAATTTTTCATGTGTCCCTCTCCCAATTGCTCTATTATAGGCCTTTAAAGCATTGCTAACATCTGCAACATCATACGAGCAACTTTCAGCTCTTGGAGAATTGTTGTATCAGGTACGTGGAAATTGTCTTGATTTTTGAATTTAGACTACTCTACGTTTACGTACATGCTATGTAGGCATCTTTGAAAATAATACCAAGAAGTTATAAGAAGTTAAGTTGGGGGAATCATGGTGCATGTGAAAGCCGTTCTGTACCCTTATGTATTTGAGCGTGTGATCTCATAATTTAAACTACAAGTGACATAATTTTGGATTAGAACTAAATTAGTTCAGCATATTGCATCAAACTTTCTTCCATACAAAGTGTTTGATCTTAGTTACTTTTGATTTTATGCAGTAAAACGGGTTCTCTTTTCCATTCGATTCTGCTGCTACAGTTGACGCGCAGTCAACTGATAAGCAGCAATTTGCTTTTTTCGTCTAGGTGACAATTAATGCAGGCGTGGGCAAGTTGTGTGCTCGTTTTCGTTCCCCCAAGAAATCTGAATATCCTCTTAGGTTTAGAATAGTTGGTGATTTTCTTGGGTCCCAAGCAATAGAAAGGTCTTACTTGAGAAGTCAATAAGAGTAGCTTGATTATTCGTAGCTGATTATTCGTTTCTTATTAGGGAAAAAAAAAGTTTAAACGAGCTTGAATCTACTTGAACTCATTTGACTAATACTACTTGGTTTGAGTCAGGTTTGGTCGGCAGTGAACCTGGTTGCTGGCCTCTTTTATCTTTTTCTTTTTCTTTTTTTTTCCCCTCTTGTTCAGGGAAAAATAAAATAGATCTCTTGTTTTTGTTTTGGCAGTGCCACTATAGCTACAGTGCTTGTGGACTGGGATCTGATGGAACGGATAGGCTTATACAATTGGTACAGGAAATTCAGCACAGTAAATTATCTAAATCTGATGATGGGACATTATTTGGAGCCAAGATAACAGGCGGAGGTTCAGGTGGAACAGTTTGTGTAATTGGCAGGAATTCATTACAAACCAGCCAACAAATTCTTGAGGTAATTTTTATCAATACAAATGGTCTGTTTATCTAATTATATTTACAGTGGTTTATCTCATCGTATTAGCCATATATTAGAATATTTCTTCTGTTCTTTTCAATCTTTCTACCATCCCAGAAAAGGGGAAAAGAGATTGATAGCTTTTATTCGCTCTAAGAGTTAGCTATGTTGTTTTATGATTGTTCAGGTTCAGCAGAGATACAAAGCTGCCACGGGCTATTTGCCGTTTATCTTTGAGGGTTCATCACCAGGTGCTGGGACGTTTGGATATCTGAAAATACGTCGTTGCAGCTCTCAGGCAAAATTAATTTGAGATTTGATAAGAAATGAACTAGCATTTATACAAATATGATTAGAGGGACCTCTTAGTCTTGACTTTTGAGAAAACTTTCTCCCGTATAATATTGTTGGGACAAGAGGGTAATTTAAAAGAATACCAATAAGTTGCATTTATTAATAAAAACGACTTGTCGTCTCCGTTCTTGTGCAGTAGAGTGTTTACTTGTGTGAACAGGTAGAAGCATCGCTGAAAATAGGCAATTTTTCTTTTCATGAAATGGTAATTCAAACACCCTAATAGCCTCCTATAACAGGAAAGATGACACCAATAAATAACCGGTTCCACTTGAATGAAACACTTTGGATAGTGTGTATTGGATTTCACAATAGTACGTTAAAATTCGAGGACACGCATGGTGGCTATTTAACATAGTCCATACAATTGAAAGAAATATCTGATTAATTGATGTTGAAAATCTCATAGCACTAAGTCCACCCAAAAATGCTAGAAAACAAATTGTGCGGATGGAAAACACAACTAAAAATACAAAACAAAGAGAAAGAAATCGGGATAAAAACTAACGTTATTACAAAGCCTAAGCAAACAAAACAGAAAAAGGAAAAAAAAACAATCACAAATAGCGGTGTCAAAGCTTCCAGTAGAGAGAACTTTAAATGCTTGTCGTGCACTGAATTAAGGACAAAGCACCACGTATGCACCCTGATACAACTGCTTATTATGCACTTTCAAACCATCAAATGGGCCGCACCATCTGAGATGGACTTCAAGAGAGCAGGACGCTCTTAGAATGCCGCCCAAAAAGAAAAAAGAAAAAGCCAGCAGTGAGCAGAACCCCCACCCCATTTCGTCGCAGATTCAACACCTATGCCTCGAAAACAACAAAAACAATCCGACCACCATTTCGTCCTCATTGCTACAAAGCGCGTTGAACAAAACACAACAAGGCTGGGAGCTTGGGGGCTACTGCCCAACAGTGATGTTAGAGCTCCGACCAAAACACTCCTCTCTCTCTCTCTCTCTCTCTCTCTCTCTCTCTCTCTCTCTCTTATATGGAGCATTATTAATAATAATAACAATAATAATAATAATATCAAGCTGAAAACTAACTACAACTTTTGTAATTTAAGATGGAGTTTAGGGATTAGAATGTAACATGAAATTGGAGTGAAAAATCAGGATAATAATGAAACCTTTTTCATTTTTACATCTTTAAGTTTTTTAAGTGCAGACTGCAGAGTTGGAAAAAATCATACAGCAGCCATCGCGTCTCTTACAAAGAAACAAAAGAAAATGAAGATTCTTGTCATTAATTATTCTACTTATAATTTCTTTTTCTTAATAGAATTTATTCTACGTATAATTTATTCTTATTAATTCTTATAGTCTCGCAATTGAGATAATGAGTCACAAATACTAAATAATAATGTGTAAACTGTAGGCGGACCATGATATACATAATCGAATAAACTTACGACGCAGGATGGTTATCACCATTCTGCTGAAAGAAGGATTCATAGGTGGCTACTCTTGTCTTTGACTCAGCCAGGTCCAACTCTTCCATAAATTCCATTGTCATTTTCACAAAATCATTCATGTGTAGCCGCTTCCATTCCTAGAAATTTGCCAGTGATAAAAAGATAAATGAAAAGGCCAAAGAAAAAAAAAAAAAAAACCTGATATATTGAGAAGTTGTTAGATAAAAGTGTTACAAGTAGAACTGAAAAGTATCTACTATACAGCCTTGTTCAGGAAAATAGAAGTATTTATAGACTGTTAACATTTAGTAATATAAATCAGACATGGCAAAATTTCAAGCCCCGAGATGGAAAATAACACAGACCAAATGGAGAAGGGATGGAAAAATCTACCTCAAAATCCCATTCTCCATATAAATTGGGATCATCTTTGTTGCTCCAGACGTAAGCGTGAGCTAGTAAATTCTCAGAACTATCCTGCAAAGAAATTGTAACTCTTCATCATTTATCTCTTTAAAAAATTCGACGTGAACATTTGTTTACAAACTTTTTCAAAGAACTAAATGGGAAGATATTACCCCATTCTAAGACAATTTATCTCCTAGCTCATACATGCATTGTCCTTACTTTTTTGGATAAAGCTCATAAAAGTCATTTCTTTTGAGCCTACCATTCCTAAACCCATTTAATAGTCAAGCATCTTCATGTCAAAGATGAGAACACCAAAGTTCTCCATCAATCAAGAAAAATGAAGGATGAATTCACTGAAAGGACGGTTTTCAATAAATGAGTCTCCGTGTTGTTATGTCCTCTTTTTTTTTTTTTTTTTTTTCCAAATGACATTACTAGCTTGAATGAAAATGCTATTTGACAACACTTACCTTCAGTGAAACCTCGACGGTGCGCCTTTCATACTCAACATCCTCAAACGTATCCAGGATATATAATTCGGGGTCTGTGATACCCATCAAAACCTGGGAACTCTTTTAATGAGAAGATCAAATGTACAATTTTTAGGGAAAACAAAATGGTGCGACTTATCACTCTTGTTTCTCACTCATTGCAAACACGATCTACATTATACATTTTGGAGGGTTATAGTTGTCTGTTTAGTGATGCACAAATCAATTGCAAATCTCAAAACACCCCGAGCTCATTTCTAGGATGACTACTCAACTACCAACAACAACAACAACAAATACAAGCCTTAATCCCAAATTAATTAGGGTCGGCTATATGGATTTCTCGTTTCTAGTCTGTTCTATTAAACACGAGACCCTCTTGAAGCCCTAGATCTTGAAAGTCGTGTCTAACTACGTCGGCCTAAGTAATTCTTGGTCTACCCCTCACTCTCCTAGTACTAGGTATTTGGATGCTCTCCCAAGCACGAACAGGTGCATCTAACGATCTACGTTGTACATGCCCGTACCACCTCAGATGGTTTTCCCGCACCTTATCTTCTATTGGTGCTACACCTACTTTACTACGAATAACTTCATTCCGTATACGATCCATCCTCGTATGGCCACTCATCCATCTTAACATACGCATCTCCGCCACACTCATCTTGTATATTTGTTGTCTTTTGATGGCCCAACAGTCACTACGATATAACAAAGCTGGGCGAATTACTGTCCTATAGAATTTTCCTTTCAACTTAATAGGCATCTTATCATCACATAAAACTCTCATGGCATTCTTCCACTTAACCCACCCGCCTTAATCCTATGTCCAATATCCTCATCTATATCCCCTTCACACTGCACTATGGACCCAAGGTACCTAAATTTCCTAGAAGTCCCAATCACCACACCATCCAAAGAAATTCCATAACTCTGGATCTCTCAAATTACTAAACGTACAATGTATGTACTTAGTCTTCGTTCTACTTAAATTCCTTTGTTTCAAGGGTCTGTCTCCATAGTTCTAACTTATGGTTAATGCCCTCCCGATGTTCATCAACTAAAACTATATCATCTGCAAAAAGTATACACCAGGGAATCCCATCTACTACCATTAAAAAAAAAAAAAAAAGGTTCATGATGGAAACCGGGAATTGTTGGTGTATGGTAGGAGATTGAAGCGTTAGTTAATTAGTAAGGCTGACATGGACTTGAATAAGTAGGCTTGGTTGTTTGAGAGTCTTGTCGAGGAAGTTCGGCATTCTTGTAATAACTGAATTTAGTTAGAGTTGTGGTTTGTTAGTAGAGTCTATAAATAAGCAGGGGTGCCTAGGGATTGGGGACTTTTGGATTGTGTAGTATTGAGAGGAGAGACGGTGATTTTCTCGAATAATCACCCCGAGTGTGTAAATTGTCCTTCAATAATCTAGAGGTTTCCATCAGTTCATAAGTTTCATCTACCTCCCAAGTGCTCAAACTAATGGTCAAAAAACTGCAAACTACAAAATTTACTTGGACAACTTGGTTCTACTTCTAACATTAGGCACATAGAACAACTAGCAAATATCTGGAACTGGAATTGTGATTACTGTTCATCTCTTGCTTCCCAAAGTTTTGTTTCCTGTGTAGTTTTGAGGTAAATAGACTACTAAATTCAATCAAAGACTCGTCAACTTAAATGCCTCAAAGTGAAAGACTCCCGTCAATCACCATCGGAATTGAGACATTCATCACCACTAAGTCACACTGGAAGAATGTGAAAAATGTTTCCCAAGATTCAAAATAAAGGATTTTTCTACTTCAGAACCCCTTAGCTCTTACACAAAACAGTAAAAAAATTGCAACTTCTGTTCTATTAAGTAGAGGTTCTTCAGACAAAAACATGAATAAAAAATAACTAGCAAAATTCGATTGATTATTCGAATTTCACGAATCATAAAACCAAATTGATCCGTATAAAAATAAGAGAATTAGTCATAATTAAGCACAACTTAATTGCTGGGCAGGCAAAAATAAGAATAAAAGAGGATGATACCCTTCCATTGACTCTCTTATTCTCCACAGGTAATATGGCGGGATAAACACGTCCTTTGATGCTATACCTATGACTGCAAATGAAAAAAACTTCCCATTTCATCAATCTCAACAACAATTAATTAAGCATGCAATTTAACCACACAAAAAAAAGCAACAACAACAAACACTACCAATAATAATAAGAAGAAGAGAATCAAATCGATTAGTTCACATAAAAACGTGACAAAGGGAAATAAAACAGCAAAATAAACATACTAAAAAGAAGATTTATTAGTATTAAATAGGGGAATCAGTATCGGATATCAACAGAAAATGACAGGGATAAGAGAGAGAGAGATATCAAATTAATGATGAGAGAGACTGACAAGGAGTTGAGGGTGGCGAAGGATGAAAGAGGAAGACGGTTCAAGAGAACACGAACGACGTCGTCGGCCAAGAGGCTGCCGTAGACGAATACATTGTGAAGGCTCTGAGACTGAGAACCACCTACACCAATTCCACTCATTTTTTGTTTTTGGTTCCTCTTTTCCGTCCGTTTGCTTTTCTCAGGCGACAGAAAAAATGATGATATATATTCTTGTGCTTTTCACTTTTGGTTACCAAATCTTATGCCCAAAAATATGGACAATCCTCCGCTATATATTTTTGCATTTGTCAGGTGGCTTGCGCTTTCGATTGGAATTTATTTATTATATAAGATATTTTATAGGCTCATCATTGTCTATTATTATTTTTTTATAAAAAAATAAAATAGGCTTATCATGGTCGTTTTAGTTCCGTAACCCGTTTCCTTGGTTAAAAATAACAAAAATAGTAAAAAATAGATTGATATGAAAAGTTTAAGGAAGTATATAAGTTAATTTTTAGTTATAAAAATTAATAGGTCATAATTTGTTAAGTTATGATTCATAATTAGATAAATTATGGATAAATTTATTAAATTATGGTTCATAATCAGACAAGTTATAGATAAAAATCGTGATTTATGGATAATAACTTGTTTAGTTATGGTTCATAACCAGATAAATTATGAATAAAAATAATAATTTAGCTTATTTATTAACTTATGTAAATTATTGATCTATTAATTTTAATTCATCTTAAGTCGTGACCTATTTTTTTCTTTCGCCCTTAAAATAATCAGAAAAGCAAAATCCATGGCCACGTTATAACTTATAACTTACAAGCATCTAATTTCTCATTAAAAAAAAAAAAAAAAAAACTAACAAGCATCTATTTTCATCGTTTTTTTTAATGAGAAATTGGTATCCTTAAGGTTACATTATTCAATAACCATAAAATTTTCTTGAATTTCATCATAGCATAAAGACTTGGAATTTTCTCTCTTAACCGTTGCAATGTGCTAAATATCTCTCCTTATTAAGATTTGTTTTTGATCCATTTGCTCTTGGTTTTACCATTCATCGTTTCCAATTTCATCTCACTCTTCCAGTATGCCAAACGATAAGAAGCAGAAAACTAGCATATAGGAACGCTGCCCAAAGGTATGGTTTTGAAGTTAAAAACTCCTGTAAATTGAAGAAACATGCATAATCTAAATCACAAATACAAGAATTTTTCCAGGGCAAAGAGGTTCTCATAATCCAAACATGTTTTGCAGAGAAAGAAAACAATAGCAACTGTAGCTAAACGATTGGAACATCATCATTGTATGTTCATCGGCTCAGGGCTGGAAGCGTTGAGTATGTCCAGCAGCGAGTTCTGTGGCTCCAGCTCCTCATGCCACAGTGGAAGTTTGTCTCCTGGGTAGAAGTTTCTAGTCACTCCCTCAGAATTTATCTGCAAACACACAACAAAGACCAAGGATTTCAGCCAATTTGTTGGTATGTGTGAGAAAATCTGCAATAAATTACACAGTGGCAATCAATGAAATTGAGAACATCTTACAATAACGGTGCGAACAACACCTCCACTGGCACCGTCACGGGCTATGGCAAGGGAAACTGCCTTCACAACTAGTTGCTGCAGGAGAATATCAAAGAGCTGTTAGCGGAAAGGGAAACAGTGAAATAACAAGTTCTCTTCTCTACTGACTTTTTTTTTTTTTTTGGGTCCTTTTTTTCTTCTCGCATGTATGGCTTCTAATATGAACAATTCCCATGAAAAAAATAGGAGACCTAAAACCCAATCCATTCAAGGCTGCTACTGATTCTTGCATTCACATATAACAAGGAATACATACCTCAGCTTCATCCTTGGTCATTCCTTCTTTCCATGCTTGGTCAAAGAAACCATACAAATAACTGGAGCCAGATCCTGAAGTAACAAAATCGTTAAACATGAGCCATTTTCAGTCACATTCGCCAACTGAACTTTGAAACAGTTATACACATTACAAAACTGTGTTAATATCAACAAGAGTGTAGTCGACCATCCTTCCCACTATCAGGACACGATACTAAACCCTGCTATTTATGAACTCGTGAATGAATGCTCCACATCTATTTGAGGCTCATTCAAACAAAACCAATTAACAAGACAAGTCAAATCCAACTTCAAGATTACCACTAGATTACCAATAGAGTTTAGGTAGGTCCACAATGACACGTTACTGACCTAGAAAGGCCCGAGGGAAGTATTCTATATAGCATATATATTTTAATGGCAACTTGATATCTAAAGTTGAAAGGTGAGCTTAATTAGTTTAGACAAGAATAACATACCCCCAATAGAAAATGGCTGCTCTATAATTGTTCCACCAAGTGGAATTCCATATATTTTACCGCCTTCGTACTTGTCCCACCCACCAACTATCATACCAGTTTGTAAAATATCCTGCCAAGTAAAAAAAAAATTATGGTGAACTATAAACATAGATGAACTAGATATGCTTCAACACAAACAAGACATGAAACAATTGAGCACACATGATCTAAAGACCCCATCAATCCACGAAAACAAGGGGAAAAAATATAGCGGGGAGCACAAAAACTATACCAACTCAAAATTTTCATCTCCAAAATCTACTTTAACCAAAACACTAAATGCTGGTCCCAGGAATTACGTGATACAGCACAAAGGAGCATAAGAAAATTCAGACTCGAAGCAACGCAAAACCCGAGATTACTCATAAAGAGAGTATATGTACACAGTAATCCTAACTCCTAAATACTATCATCGCTTGCCATGAAAATGAAAATTGTTTCAGAATCCAAAAGTACAAATAAACGAACAACTTTCCAATTAAATGTTGAAATAACAACACTGAACTCACTTAATTCTGAAGTGCTAAAACTGATATCTCCTATATCTGTTTAAACCTCCAACAAAAATGTATACTAACACAAGCATAGAGCTTGAGTAACAATCCAAACCTTGTTATTGTAAGACAAAAGCCTGACGAGGTTTGCGGCAACTTTGACGGTTGCAGGCTGACCTTGCTGTATCCTGTTCACAAGGGTTTAAATATAAAGTGGGCATCAATGCATAAAACTAGTAAACCGTGAGTAACATGAATTTAGACCCAATAAACAACCAAGACCAACTACTATTGCTTCCGGTGTATTAACAAAAGATCTAAAAATCCAAACAGCAGTTTAATTAACTTACGTGTGCTGGTGAAGGAAATAACGAACATAGTCCGAAACAATCTGAGAATCAGCGGCCTGCAAATGCACAAATCCTCAGAATCATAAACGTAACAAATAACATTATAAATAGCTCATAAAGCTAAATCAAGCAAGAAAATGATCATAAATTACAAAAATTTCCCCTTAATGTAACACCACCATGGACATGCCATGTCATTGACGATTACAACACATTTCCTCACTAACAAAGAAATGCAAAGAATCTCTTCTATCTGCTATCTAGACTGAAAAATTGAAATTCTACGAGCTATAATTCTAAAATGACGAGAATAATTCCATAAAAAAAAAAAGCAACATAATAAAATAGGAGATATAAGGATTAATACCGATCCAGAGCGACAGACGTAGACATTATCGGTGAGCTGGGTAATCTTATCCGAAGCACGATTAGCAACATAAACACCTATCAAATGCACATAATCAGTCACAAAATTACCATTTGAAATGCTCAAAATTTGGAATAAAATTTCGATTTTTTTTGTTGTAGGGCACGTAACAATAAGAAGAGAAAAGAGGCGAAAAGGAAAATGATTGCAATTGACTTTGTTTATGATTTTGAATGAACAATTAAAAAAGAGAATAAGATTAGGAGAGAGAGAGAGAGAGAGAAAGAGAGAGAACCGGTGCTAGTGCGAGAGTCGGCTCCGAGAACGACGCCGCCGTTGTAAGTGACGCCGATGATGGTGGTTCCCATGGAGTGAGGAGCGTCTAGATCCTTCTTCAGATCCATATTCATGACTGTTTTCCAATCAAAATGCAAAGATTGATCGTAGCAAGTAAATGGAAATATGCAGAGTCCGAGAGAGAAGAGTGGGAAGCCGAGGAAGGTGGGGTTTTTTACTTCCTCTTCTTTTCTTTTCGTTTAGGCCTGACTTGTGTGACAAGTTCTTTTTCTTTCTTTTTTTCTCCTCTTCTTTTTTGTTCTCTCTCTTTTTTGGGCCCATGGGCTGTTGTGTTTATTGGGCCAAAGAAGATGTCCTGTCTGAGCCCATTTGTAATGGGAATAAAAGGCCTAAGCCCAAATAACATCAATAGCCTTTTGGGCCTTGAAATGTCTCTTCTCAACCCAAGTGTATTAGTAAATAGCACAATAAGCTTGAATAACAGTATTTTCTCTCAAAAATTTAAACTCAACCTTTTTATTATAATATTTTTCTCTTATATATATATATATATAACTCAAATTCTTAACTTGAGTTAAAAGAATACCTTCCAAACTATCAAAACTATAAAAATTTATTATTCAAAAATTTAGCAGGCTTAAATATAATTTTCAAAAGCTTTTTTGTACAAAAACCCCACAATTTTACGAGTTTGGCAAATTCATCCCTTAACTTTTAATTTTGACAATTCACCTCTTTTAAACTTTAAAATTTATTACAATGTTGGTTAATTAAAAATAAAGTTAAAAATTCAGACGGTTTTTTCCACATGAACAAACAATGAGGCTAATTAGCTAGTAAATAAAGAATTGACCAATACTTAAATGGCAGATCTTTTATTTAGGAAAATCAAATTTTGTTTTTTTAGCTTGTAAATAAAGGATTTACCAAGTAAACTAACTATTGCCTTGTAAATAAAGGATCACAAGAATTACTTGTAAATGGGGAATTTAACTGGTAAATCATTCATTTACTACGGGTGTATATGCAAAAACACTTTTAAAATTTGTGTCAAAATGTAATTTTCTTAAAAATTGAAAGGTCAAAATATAATTTTAAAGAATTTAAGGGCTAAAATATAAAGTTTAAAAAAATAATTTTTGGTAAATGAAACATTTATCACATAAAATTTGTATAAGAGTAGAATTAGAACATCATGTATTGAAATTTTAAATTATGTGATTTACTATGAATGATTTTACAAAATGGATTATATGTTACAATTTCCCGTGTTTCCCTTTGCTTAGTTGTTTCTCCTTGTGGCTTTTTTTTTTTAAACTTGGGGTGGGAATATTCGCTCTATAATTTTATGGTGGAATAATGTGTGCATTTATCGTTAAATTATGCCTCAACCACAAAATTGTGCCTTTTTTTTATCCGTGTTTGTAAGCATATTTTAAAAGAGCTCAATGAAGTAATAACAATGTTAAAATATTCACTTAACTTACTGTTGACGGTCAAATTTCGCCAATAAAAACCGGCCGGGTTACCTCTTGGTTTCCCTTTGGATTACCGGCTAGTGTGTAGTTAACGTATGAGGATTTGTTGAATATGTGTGTTTGTGTGTTAACTAAATCATGCATAGACAAACGACACAAGGAATTTTATAGTGGTTCACTCTATAAAATGAGAGTTACATCCACTGTGATTTTGTATTTCTTTTGAGAAGATAACGATTTACAGCAATTGCTCTCATTAAATCTCTTTTCTCTTTGCTGAAATTTCTGAACCCCTTCCTTATTGGAGATCTTCCTCCTTTTATACTGGGCTTCCTTCGCTTAGGGGGTTTCCTTCATAGGTGGAAGCACTCAAGTGCTCTTCCTTGGTAGGCCCAGACGTAGCCCACTAATCAGCACTGTTCACTCAGCCAATTAGTCTCCTATTACGGCTATGTGCTTCTCCGTAATACTTTTCTGTCCCCTGTGGGGCGGTGTGAGAGCTTACAATTAATGCTTGTAGACGTCTTCCACTTTTGTACGCAACCCGTCACGTCCTCTAAAGAACGTTCCCCTCGTCGTCAGCGCTGCTTAGCCCAATCGCCCTCTTTGGCGGTCCTTTCTGCGGTCGAGGGATCTTCGTGCCTCAATCTTGACGGCGCGATCTGTCGACGCCATAAGGGATCGTCGCCCTAATTTGGACTTCGTGCTTTGGGCTTTCCAGTGGAATAAGAGGGGTCCGTAGACGTCGAGGGTTTTTGCTTGGTGGGGAGTAGTCAAGGCCATGTGTCGCATTATCGTTCATCTATGTGTCCGTCACATTTTCCCACACAACACTTACAAACATGTTGTAATGAAGATTTTAAATCTTAATCAAACTCCGGTATATATTAGGTGAATTTGATAATACCTCTTTTGCAATACTACTATCTAATTATACTACTTTTATGAGAAAGTTTGAAACATACTACTTTCAAAGAATAAAAAGACAAATTTAACCCTAAACCAGATATAATTAATCACCAATTAATTGAGGTTAGTTATTGATTAACTTACATTAATTACTGATAAACTTGAATTAATTAAATCTGATTTATCAAAGTTAATCATTGATAAACCTCACTAGTATACTAAAAAAATGAATAAATCAAATATAATTTATAAGAGATAAAAGTTAATCAATAACATAAAAAAAAAAAAACAAAAAAAAAAAAAAAAAAAAAAAAAAAAAAAACAAACAAAAAACACCATGAACTAAACATTACGGGTAAGCGACAAAAAAATAACTTTGATTGTTGTTGTGGCAACTTCAATGATGCCTATCCAAACATATGTTTACGATGCTGAGCCGATCCACAACAAATACTCACAATGTTAGAACGAATCTAACACCAAAGCGCAAAAAATCAACAAAGAACAAAACAGTAAACAAGAACACACAACACCAGGATTTATACAGGTTCGGCCAAAATGTTTGACCTACGTCCTGTTGAGCTCCTCCATAAGAGTTGTTCCACTATCAAGAAAAAGAGTACATTTCAAATCTCACGATTACACTCTTGAACAGAGAAATCCCAAATACCCAAGAAAATCTCACAGTGTTTTACAAGACAAACTCAGAGTAAAACTCTATTTACTGATTTTCTCTCACCGAATTGTACTGTCTCTCTCTCTAGATTTCTCTATCTGAAATTAGGGTAAAACTAAGATCCCCAAAACTCTCGAGCACTAGAACAACCTGTATATTACATATATATATATATACACTCGTTTAGAAGATGATAACACAACACCGACTCTATAGCCACGTGTTGCTCAGCTGCTTGCTCTAACTCAGCATTAACAAAACGCTGTGTTTTGATTCACTGCTTCCAGAATAAATGACTTACAGTATTACTCTTCACCAGACATAAACAAAATGTCATTTATGTTCTTTTCTTCTTCTTGTTATTAATCATGAGTTTAGTTCAGAGATTATTCCTCACAAACTCCACCTTAATCTCTGAAGTAAACTTGAAGCTTCCTTGTGGAATCATTACTCCACCCTTCTGATCTACGTTTTTCCAACGCTAAGCAACTCCAGACATTTCTGGAGTTTGCTAGCTGGCATCACCTTTGTCGCCATATCAGAGGGGTTTTTTTCTGTATCCATTTTTTCCAGTCCTACTATCCCTTCTTCAATTTTCTCCCGGATGAAATGGTGTCTAACCTCAATTTGTTTAGACTTTTCATGGTAGACTGGATTCTTACTCAAGTGAATTGCAGATTGACTATCTGAGTAGATGATGGCATTTTCTTTCAACATTTTCAGTTCTCTTAGAAGTCTATGTAGCCACATAGCTTCCTTAAACCCTTCAGTTACAGCCATGTATTTTGCCTCAGCACTTGAGAGGGCAACCACTGGCTGTAACTGAGCCTTCCAATTTATGCAATTTCCTCCTAGCGGCATCATGAAGACTGAAGTAGATCTTCTTTTATCTCTGTCACCAGTGTAGTTTGAGTCTACATACCCTTCTAAGCTGAGGTGAGATGACCTTTGCTTGTAGATCAGTCCATAACTCAAAGTACTATTCACATATCTGAGCATCCACTTCATGGAAGACCAATGCTCTTGACCTGGATTAGCCATATACTTACTAAGTATGCTCACTGCATAGGCAAGATTAGGCGTAGTGCAAATTATTGCATACATTAGTGAGCCTACAGCACTTGAGTATGGTACTTTTTCCATTTATAACTTCTCTTTCTCAGCTGATGGTGACTGTTCTGCAGATAGCTTAAAGTGGCCTGCAAGTGGGACAATGACCTTCTTTGCTTGATCCATGGAAAATTTCTTTACAACCTTTCTCAGGTACTTTTCTTAAGACAATCATAACATTCCTTTCTATCTCTTTTGATGTCAATGCCTAAAATCTTCTTAGCATGTCCCAAGTCTTTCATATCAAACTCTACACTCAACATCTTCTTGACTTCGTTTATGTCATTCAAGTCTTCTTCTGTAATCAGCATATCATCCACATAGAGTAGAAGAAATACTGAATTTCTGGAACCTGCATTCTTGTGGTATAGACATGAATCATAACTACTCCTTTCAAAACCAGCCTTTGTCACATGGCCATCAAATCTTCTATACCATGCCTTGGGGATTGTTTCAATCCACACAAAGACTTACTTAGGAGGCACACATTATCTTTCTTTTCATTAACCTCAAAACCAGGGGGTTGGAGCATATAAATGGCCTCATTCAGGTCTCCATGCAAGAATGCAGTTTTTACATCCATCTGCTTTAATTTCCAATTTTTCTGAGCAACTAGAGATAGAATGGTTCTTATGATTTTATACTTGACCATTGCAGAAAAAACTTCAGCATAATCAATCCCCTCAACTTGTGTGAATCTTTTGGCAACTAATCTTGCCTTGAACCTTTTTGCTTACTTTCCTGTAGCTCCTTCCTTGATCTTAAAGGTCCGTTTGCATGAGACTGGTTTTTGCTTCTTTGACTTGTCAACCAGCACCCACGTATTGTTCCCCTTTAAGGATGACATTTCTGTTGGGAATAATGTCCTAGAAGCATGAGATGTAATAGGATATTTATTATTTAATTAATAAAATAGTTTATTCATCATTTTATGTACATATATTTATGAATATTTTATGAATATCAAATGAAAATTCCGTGATTATTTATGTAACCTTAAACATAGTATATAATTGTTATATACAAGAGGATAGTGTTTAAGGATAATAATAAAAAACATTGTTCATAATGAATTTAAATAAAGTTCATAATCTTTAATTAAAACATTATTAATACATGTCATTCCCATTTAGAATGGAACGGTGCTATCCGCACTGTTAATATGGTGAGATATTGAATGAGTGTATTATGCATAATAAGATTATGTGGAACATGGACACAGACACAATATGAATTTCTAATAATTTCCGTTAAGCATAGAAATTCTAATTGAGTCTACCGATGGTCATATATAGAATGATCTTAATCCTGAGTTCTTAATAAATTCCTATTTATGGATTTATGTCTTTTGATTTACTCAGTACGAATTCTGAGACCCTGAATCCTATTCCTTGTATTTTGGAGACATGATGAAATAGGTAGCTGGGAATGTTATTATACGAGATGGAATCCATTCCTTCTTGAGAAAGAAGTAGATAAATAATTCTCTTGAGTGTTGATTTGGTACTTGGATTAGTAAGAGCGCTCTGG
>NW_010367943.1:352749-355370 GCF_000414095.1 Morus notabilis | reverse complement strand
AAAATTAAATACTCAAAAAATAATTAATTGAGAATTAATTATTATTTAAATAATGTGATTATTTAAATTTGAATTTGAATTGTGAACATAATTTAAATTTATCCTTTTGAACTTATTTGATAAGTTGTTCAATTTAGAATTCAAATTAATTTAAGTTTGACTTAAATTCGAATTTGAATTCGAATCAAAATTGGACTACAGGATAAATGATGATTTCTCTTCCTTCCCTATCTGTTATTGGCGCCACACACAGGGTGAAACCCTAATGCTATGGCCGGCCACCTTATGGATAAAGGGAAGGGATTTTTTATTCCAAATTTAAAAATAGGAGATAGAGATTTGATTCCTTTTCTGAAGTTTGACTTCTACTCTTTAAATATGAGAATGATAGAAAATTGTGGAGACAATTTTTGAAAATAATTTTCAGCGCTAAAAGTTAGGTGTGGCCGAATTTTCTCATAGGAAAATTTTTTCTCCCAAAAATTCCACATCGTGCATGCGTTGGTGTTTATGGAAATTCGAGTGTTTCAAAAACCTATTTTGTCTCACGTGTGCCCACACACACGTCTATGTGGAATCAAAGAATTGACGTTGAAGACTTTGGTTTTCTAAACACAAAGCTTGGAGCAAGGACTGTTCGTGGACAAAGAACTCAAGTTATCATCCGAGTCGGCTTCCAGGTATTTTTCCTGATTGAGTTCTTGATATATATAAATTAATGCGATTAATTTATTCATGCATAAATTAATATAATCTATAGAGTATCTCAAAAATTTTATGAAAATTTTTGTTATACACGATCCGCCTTTCCCCACGCTTCCGCAGTCGAATTCGATTTGGCAACCATCAATTTCCTCTTTCATTGCTGCTATCCACTTATCTTTTTGTGGATAGGATATGGCCTCTTCATAGGTTTTGGGTTATTCTATTTCTAGATCTTCTGAAGAACTCAAGGCAAATGCTATGAGTTCACTCTGGCCAAATCCTTGAGGTAGTTTCACTTATCTTCTCTGTCTGTCCCGATTGAGCATGTAATTTGCCAGTCTTTCTGTTTCTACAGGCTCTTGAACTTCTTCATCTAGGTCAGCCGTGGGGTTGTCAGGATCTTCATGTATAGACTGTTGTTGCTATACTGTTTCTTGCCCGGTATCTTACTGGTCATCTGTTGATCTAGTGGCCCTTGATGCCTCCACCTCAATTTGTAGCTCCTTTATTGAGTTGGTACCTAGACTTGCATCATTAGAAACTACAACAATATCTTTTTCTTTGTTTAAATAAGGCATACTATATTCATTGAAAATAACATCCCTGCTGATTATAATTTTATGCCTAAGACCATCTCTAACACACAGTCTATACCCTTTGACACCCTCTGGATAACCTAAGAAAATGCATTTCAAAGACCTAGGATCTAATTTGCCTTCCCTTTGATGTGCATAAGCAGCACATCCAAATACTCTTAGGTTTCCTAGGTTTGGTGGTTTTTCAGTCCAAAGCTCTTCTGGAGTTTTGAGTCCTATAGGTTTGCAGGGACATCTGTTAATTAAATAACAGACAGTTGTAACAACTTCTCCCCAAAAAGACTTAGATAATCCTGAACCAAATAATAAGCATCTTACCCTTTCTATCAATGTCTTGTTCATTCTTTCAGCTATCCCATTCAGTTGGGGAGTTTTCTTAACAGTTTTATGCCTCAAAATTCCTAAATCATGACAATATTTCGTGAACAGATAATAGCAAAATTCCATGCCATTGTCTGTTATGAGGGCCTTTAGGTTCCTATTGGTTTCATTTTCTGCTAAGGATTTCCATTGCTTAAATTTATTGAAACATTATTCCTTAGTTTTTAGTAAATAAACCCAAACTTTCCTAGAGAAATGTAATACCCTGAAGAATTAATTGAGATTAATTAAGGTAATTGAGATTATTAGTGTGCCTAATCTGATTTAATTAATTGAGTTTAAATAATTCAAAGGTATTTAAATTATTCACAGTAATTTATTTAATCCAGAAGTGTGTATGGGCGCATTTCTAGACTGTTATATTTTACACATGTCATTTTCTTTTATTTTTCTTTTCTTTTCTTTTTTTCTTCCTTCTTCCTTTCTTTTCGTTCCTTTTCTTTTTCTTTCCCGTGCGTTTCTCTCTCTCTCTCTCTCTCCCTCTCTCTCTCCCATTTGTGTCTCAAATCAAAACCGGATTCGAACCAAGAGTGATTTCAAAGAGTTTTCAACATCAAGAGAAGGATTCGAGGTAAGATTACTGAAAGAACCTTTCTTGAATCTATGTTTTTTCAGATTTCAAAACTTATTTTGGTTCAAAATAGATTTTGATGGATTTTGAGTAAAACTATGGTAGAAATTGGAGATCTTGGGTTCTTTGGACTTGTTTTAGTACCTAGAACCCGGATCTAGTGGTTGTCCCTTGAGATTTTATGAATTGGGATTGGATTTGCAGGTTTTTGAACTGATTTCCGTGAGTTTTCGCGAACTGGCGTTCTCCACCGGTCGACCGCATCGGTCGACCGGATCTTGCTATGGCCACCGGCCGACCGGTCCGGTCGACCGGATGCACACCACCGGCCGACCGGTGGTGATGCACTTCTCTATCACCGGTCGACC
>NW_010367943.1:347042-348310 GCF_000414095.1 Morus notabilis | reverse complement strand
GACGGGGACTCTGGCATCATTAGCTTTGGAAGATTGGAGAATGACTGAAGTGGTGAGTGAGTATGATCTTCAGTTCTACGAAGATTATAACCAGGCTATGGTGTATAATCTGGTCTCTACACCGGACATTGTGCAGCAAGTTAAGCAGAATCAATGGCAGGATCCCCACCTCCAAGGGATTTGGGTTCGGATCCAGAATGGAGAGCAATTTGAGGATTGGAAAATCTGAGAGGATGGAGCCTTGTATTTCCGCAACCGCCTTGCTATTCCTAAGGCGGGTGAGGTAAAGAAGAAGATTCTGCAAGAGGCACACAAATCGACGTATGCTATTCATTCGGGGAGTACAAAGATGTACCAGGACCTGAAGAGACAGTACTGGTGGAGGGGCATGAAAAGAGACGTTCATGAGTATGTCTCGGAATGTGTGACTTGCCTCCGGGTCAAAGCTGAACACCAGAAGCCAGCGGGGGAGTTGCAACCTCTTCCTGTCCCTGGATGGAAATGGGAGCACATAACCATGGATTTTCTGATGGGGCTACCGAGAACCGAGCTGAAGCACGATGCCATCTGGGTGGTGGTTGACAGGTTGATGAAGTCTGCGCACTTCATACCGTTTCGTGCAACGCATTCTCAGAAGATTCTGTCAGAATTGTACCTAGAGCACATCGTGAGGTTACACGGGGTGCCACTGTCTATCACGTCTAATCGTGATACCCGCTTCAATGCACGGTATTGGAGGAGTTTCCAGGAAGCCATGGGAACAGATTTGAATTTTAGCACCGCATTTCATCCTCAGACAGATGGACAATCTGAAAGAGTCATTCAGATTCTGGAGGATATGCTTCGTGCTTGTATTCTGGAATTCGGTGGGAACTGGAAGAAATACCTGCATCTTGCTGAGTTTGCGTACAATAACAGCTATCAGGCCAGCATTGGAATGGCACCGTTTGAAGCTTTGTATGGTCGTCCTTGTAGGTCACCTGTGTGTTGGTTGGAACCAGAGGATCGACTAAGCACTGGGCCGGAAATCATTCAAGAGAATAATGAGAAGATAGCTGTGATTCGGGAACGACTGTTGACAGCTCAAAGTCACCAGAAAAGTTATGCTGACAGGAGGCGTAGGGCTTCGGAATTCCAAGAGGGCGACTTTGTCTTGTTGAAGGTTTCCCCACGCAAGGGAGTCGTTCGGTTTGGTGTGAAAGGGAAACTTGCACCAAGGTATGTGGGACCATTCCCGATCGTGCAACGCATCGGAGTGGTGGCTTACC
>NW_010367943.1:334995-346279 GCF_000414095.1 Morus notabilis | reverse complement strand
CTCTCTCTCTCATTTGTGTCTCAAATCAAAACCGGATTCGAACCAAGAGTGATTTCAAAGAGTTTTCAACGTCAAGAGAAGGATTCGAGGTAAGATTACTGAAAGAACCTCTCTTGAATCTATGTTTTTCGGATTTCAAAACTTATTTTTGGTTCAAAACGGATTTTGATGGATTTTGAGTAAAACTATGGTAGAAATTGGAGATCTTTGATTCTTTGGACTTGTTTTAGTACCTAGAACCCAGATCTAGTGGTTGTCCCTTGAGATTTTGTGAATTGGGATTGGATTTGCAGGTTTTTGAACTGATTTTCGTGAGTTTTTACGAACTGGCGTTCTCCACCGGTCAACCGCATCGGTCAACCGGATCTTGCTATGGCCACCGGTCGACTGGATGCACACCACCGGCCGACCGGTGGTGATGCACTTCTCTGTCACCGGTCGACCGGTGTACACGGGGTTTTACGCTGTTTGGCCTGAAATTGTTGTTTCGACCCCTATTTTCAGGGAAAACCCAAATTAGCTTCATTTGGGGACTTGGGATAAAAGGATTAGCATCTTTAATCCTTGTTTGAGATTGAAAACCCCTAGAATTGATTATTGAAACATGAAATTTGATTAGGGCACACTAATAGGAAATCTTGGTATATGATTGAGATTGGATTACTTTAGGACTGAGAATTGATCCTAAAGTGTTGTTTTGTATCAGTGCTCGCTGTGGATTCAGACTGAAGGGGCTTGAAGAAGCGGAAGCTAGAAAAGGGCAACGCTAGTCCCAGGTTTGATTGTGCGAGGTAGGATTTCTATCCCTTTTCCGTGTGATCCTGTTTTCAAAAAGGATTTTGGCCTTGAAAGTGTTTTAAGGAAAGAGATTGGTTGCGAAAGAAAAATGTTTTAAAAGCCATGGCTTGTTAGTTTATGGAAATCCTTGGCTTGTCCTGTCCATGGAATCCATAGCTTGTCTAGTCATGGAACCTCATGCTTGTCCAGTCATGGGGCCCGCGGCTTGAGTAGTTCGTGGGGTCATATGAATGATTTCATAATGTTAAATGGATGATTTCTTAAGATAAGAGGTCTTGTAAACTGGTAATAGAGTCTATTGCTGTAAGCCTAGATAGGATGCAGAGAGTGCATCCTCGGGGGCAGAACCCGAAACCGGTCCGGGTAGGCGAGGCACTTGGTGAGGTGAGTAATTTTCTACTAATTACTTGCTGAAGCCTGTAATATGGTTATTTTCAGTTATATTTCCTTTGAGAAAAAGGATGTGAGGTTCCGGCTGTTCTGTCGGGACTGAATGTCTTGTTTACTTGCTTATTCATTTATTTATTCGTTTATTTTAAATATTTCAAATTATATCCTCCTGGGCCTTTCGCTCACGTTTTATGTTTCAAATGTTTAAAACCCCTCCCAGGAGACTCTAGGAGCGGGGCACAGTAGCGGGAGTAGCTGAGTGGTGCTACGGAATGATCAAGTGAAGATTGTGTTCATCCTCTGACATAAAGTGTAAGGAATATGTAAGACTTTGTAATAAATGACATTTGGATTTACTAGACTGTGGATGATGTCTGTTGTAATTGATTATTTACATGTGCATGTATGTACGATACTGTATGTCCTGTGGGGTGGAGCCCTGTGTGTCAGAGGCTCATGGATTATGTCGTTTATTTATATTTTAATGCAGTTAAGTGTGGGACCCGGTTAGAAATCTCCTTTATTAATCTCAAATCGAGTTCCACGTCACCCACCCCGGTTGGGGGGCGTGACAAGAAATCATCAACAATAGAAAGAAAGTACTTGGATCCTCCATGAGTTAGAACTCTCTCAGGTCCCCATAAATCAGCATGCACGTAATCCAGTGGTCCTTTTGCTCTGTATGTTGATGATGAGAACTTGAGCTTGTGTTGTTTACCTAGCACACATTGCTTATAGAAGTCTAGGTGGTTTATCTTGTCCTCTCCAAGTAGTCCCTGTTTACTTAACTCCTGCAGCCCTCTATCACTAACGTGGGCCAACCTTCTGTGCTATATTTCAGCCTTGGATTTTTCTCTGATGATTGATGCAGCAGTACCAATTATTGTCTGACCTTTAAAGACATAGAGACCATATTGTTTCTCTCATTTCATCACCATCAAGGCCCCCTTAAGAATCTTCAGGACTCCACTTTGAGCCTTGTATGAATATCCCTCATCATCCAATGATCCCAAGGAAATTAAATTCCTTCTCAACTCAGGGATGTGCCTCACATTTTTTAAAACATGATAGTTGCCATCACTCGACCTTACAGTAATGTTTCCAGATCCAATTACTGTGCAGGAGTGATTGTTTCCCATTAAGACCTTCCCACCATCAATTCTTTCGTAATTTGAGAACCAGGCTTGATATGGGCACATGTGGTACGTACAGCCATAATCTAGGATCCATTCTGACTCTCCTCTATTTGTTCCAACAACGACTTTCATAACCATGGTCCTGACTTGCCACCGCTGCATCTCCTTCACTCAATTTTTCCTCTGACAGTTTCTTCTTCCATTCTTTACAAAAACGCTTTATGTGTCCTGGTTTTTTGTAAAAGAAACACTTCCTCGAACCATTCCTTGACTTTCATCTGGAAAAAGATTTGTTCTTCGGGTTGTTCCCAAATTCCCTTTTAGGGGTTCTGCCTCTTGAGAACAAGCCCTCATCTCCATTAGTGTCCTTCCTCTGAAACATTTCTTTCTAGATCTCCAATTTCCTAGACCTCAGAGCAGATAAGACATCTTCTAGGGTGAGGCTGTCACGACCATACTTGTTGGAGTTTTTGACTTCTCTAAGGTTTTCAGGTAATGAAATAAGAAGAATAACAACTTGATTCTCTTCTTCGATCTTTTTCCCAATATTCACAAGATCAATCACAATCTTGTTGAATGCATCGAGATTCTTTTCAAGACTCTTAGTAGTATCCATTTTAAAACTGAACAAACTCTCTTTCAAATAGATTTTATTTATTAAAGATTTAGTCATATAAAGTTGTTCTAGTTTAAGCCACACCTTAGCTGCAGTATCTTCGTCATTGACATGCCTTAATACGTTGTTCATAAGGTACAGAATGATGGTAGAGTAGGCTATCTCCAGCATCTCCTCTTTATCCGCTTCAGTCCCCGTTACTTCTTTCATGTCGCCAATGGCCTTAGTAATTTTCTGTTGGACCAAGATAGCTCGAAGCTTCTTTCGCCATAGCCCAAAATCACCAGTACCATTAAACTTCTCGAGCTTAAACTTCGCAGTACCCATTCTTCAAGATTTCTCCAAGATTCCTCAAGAAAATGTCGGATCTTCTAAACCTTCTGAGCCTTTCACGATCGGTGATTAACCGTCGACTCTGATACCACTATTAGAATGAATCTAACACCAAAGCCCAGAAAATCAACAAAGAACAAAACAGTAAACAAGAACACACAACACCAAGATTTATACAGGTTCGGCCAAAATGTTTGACCTGCGTCCTGTTGAGCTCCTCCACAAGAGCTATTCCACTATCAAGAAAAAGAGTACATTTCAGATCTCACAATTACACTCTTGAACAGAGAAATCCCAAATACCCAAGAAACTACCCAAGAAAATCTCACAATGTTTTACAAGGCAAACTCAGAGTAAAACTCTTTTTACTGATTTTCTCACCGAATTGTACAGTCTCTCTCTAGATTCTCTATCTGAAAATAGGGTAAAATTGAGATCCCCAAAACTCTCGAGCACTAGAACAACTTGTACGTGTTGCTCAACTGCTTGCTCTAACTCAACATTAACAAAACGTTGCGTTTTGATGCACTGCTTCCAAAATAAATGACTTGCAGTATTACTCTTCACCAGACATAAACGAAATGTTGTTTATGTTCTTTTCTTCTTCTTGTTATTAATCATGAGTTTAGTTCAGAGATTATTCCTCACACAGAACGCCAAGCGAATCCAACCAAACGACGCCAAGTAACCAATCCTTGCAACGACGACGCTCACAGAGAAGAAATAGCGAGGAACAAAGCCATCGCGGCTATTGTCGGTGCCAGCGTGAAGAATGAGCAACGCTTTATGTTCGATGAGGTCGCAATGTCGTCCGCTAGACTGCCGCCGTCAAAGTGTCACGAGGCCGTCGAGAATGAGAAGATGTCGCGAAGTCGATCTCCATGATGAAGAGAGAGAGAGAGTAAAAGAAGAGAGAGGGGAAGATTGGAGAGAGATGATGGCGTTCCGACGGAGGCGGAGAGAGAGATAAAAGAGAGAGGGTAGAGACTAGAGAGAGAGTGAAGGACGATGATTGAAATAGGAGAGAATGAGAGAGAGAAAATAATAAGCTAGGATTTTTGCCTGTTAGGGATGATTTAAGGATTAAACTGTCGTTTTGATGTCTAAAAGTAGTTTTAAGAAAAGGCTATAATAATGAATAATTAGATCCAAAAGTAGAGAGAAATTTTCTCGTACACATTTCAAAGTCTTATTATAATAGAGTTTTTTTTTTTTTTTTTTTTTTTTTGAGAAGCCAGTGGATTTTACTAGAAGCTTTTTAGGTGATCAAAGCTCTCTCAGAGAGCTAATATTTTTATTAAAAAGCTAACCAAACGCTTCTTAAGTAAATTTTTTTTTTTTTTGGACTAAGGATGACTGCCGGGAAAATTAATGCCAAACAGACCCTCCATGCAATTTGCGAGCAATCTGCTTATAGATGAATGTGTACAGTCAACATACCTTTATTCGTACTCCAAGTGAGCTGATATCTGGACGCTGAAACTGAAAGCAGCCCTCAACGACACACATTGATAAGGTGCACGTCCATGGTCCCAATGCTTAATTCTCAAGATGTCCCACTTTGTCCATTTCTGCAATTTGCCCTGTGATACAGGCAATTGATTCTTTCTTTCCATATTTCTACTCCTTAATTCCTATATCCTTATTCTGGTTCTCCATCTTCTTGTTGGGCATGTGGCTCTTTTTTTAATTATTTTTAGAAAAAAAATGGAGAATTTACCTTAGGCGTATATGAGTCTAAATTTTTATCTTTTATTCTTGATAAATATCTTTTTATTAGTGTAAATATTTAATTAAAAAAGTTATGAATCAAAAATAAAAAATAAAAATTCTGACTAATACACTTTTAAAAGGTATTTGTCAAAATTACTCTTATTTTTAATTTTAGCCAATGTGGGCTTTGTTTATTCTTCTTCAAGAAACTTCTGGCACATTAATAATGAAAAAGTAGATAATTTATCCTTTAAAAATTAAAAGTATGAACTTTTATTCAAGTGATAAATTCTTTTTTGTTAGTCTAATTAATTGACTAAAAAAATTATAAATCAAGAATAAAAAATAAAAATTATAATCAAAAGTATTTATTAAAGTTACTCAATAATAATTGATACACACCCTTTTGGAATTTGGGGTCATTTCCCCTATTACTCGTGTGAATTATAGTTTGCCAATTCAGCTTGGTGGTCCTCCAACACCGCCCAAAGGAAAAATAAATAAATAAATAAATAAATAAAAGAGAGTTTGCCCATACTTGTTTTTGAACACTCTAGAAATTAAATTTTAAAATCCCAAATTTACAAAAAAAAAGAAAAAAGAAAAAAAAAAGGCACGGTATGTTCTTTTGTTAACTCGATTGTTAACACTTCCTTTTTTAATTGAAAAAAGACGTACTCCTCAAGTTTTTTGGCTTGTGTTGAATTTTGAAAAATGAAAAAACACAAAAATAAAAAATCATGGCAAGAAAACTACCCCGACCCAAACCTTCCCGTCGCCATACCTAATAAAAAAAGCATTTTTCATCTGCTCGATTCGCTAATTCAAATTTTTAATTTGAGTTGAGATGTGATGTTATATGAGAACTTTTTACTGTACTAAAAAAATTAAATATGATTGTTTCTGAGAACTTTTTACTATAATAAAACTCAAATCAGTGAAAAAAACGAGATCAAAGAACATGTAACTCAGGAGTTCCAAACTCGTAACTCATCATGACACAAGTACTTCTTAAAACGACATGAAGACTCAAAATTCAGAATTTCAAAATTGTGGACCCAAGTGCCGATATCTAAAAAGTTTGAGGATCTAGGAGCAATTTCTCTAAAAAAAAAAAAGAAGTACACCTAGATAAAAATCCTACAGTTCAAAACAGAACCCTACAAAGAGCTCATTTCATTTTTTTTTTTTTAATATACCCTAGTTCCTACTAAATTAAAATAATTATAAACTAATATTAATAATAATAACGCCAAAATTGCGATGAACTAGTTCACCAATCCGCCGTTCATGTTCATTTACTCGTGTGGGCCTAAAAGATATAGGTGGATGCTTGATAGTCACGAATGAAGGTGGGCCCTTAGAGTGTCCATATCTCTCTTAAATCTTTCGGTGCTGATGATAATAGAGTACCGCTAAACGCACGTAATTGGTGGATTTAAATTTTTAATTTTTAATTTAAATTAAGATATAATTTTATGTAAAATTTTTTTATTATAGTAAAAAAAATAAATATAATTTTTTATAAAAAATTTTAATTATAATAAAATTAAAATTAAAAATTTAAATCATTAAAATAAATAAAAAAAATAGTGAGTAAAACCCTACCTGCAAGAACATCAAGTGTGATATATCATGGTCTTGAAGGCCTTTATCTAGTGCCGTACCCTGCGGATGACAAGTACGTATATATGCACTCAATGTAATATTATCATGCCTAACTACCCTCCTTTTATCTAATTACGTAGAACTTACTCAATCCACCCACGCCTTTGTAAAAATAACTTTTTTTAAAAATTTTATTAGTAAAATAACTTTTTAAAAATTTTTATAGATCATTTTATAAAAAATGAGTAAATATTTTTCTTTATAAAAAATAAAAGAATGTCATTTTACTAATTTTACTTTATTAAAAAAGTTATTTTAACATATTGCCCTCCACTCGCTTCTAGTAAAAAAGGAGTAGTGGTATCCTCACGCTCTCAGTCTAGCAGTCGCTTAATAATTTCCTAAGACCATGGGTAAAAAAAAAATGAATATGTCTCATACTTTCGTCAATTAACACCTACGGAATTTAAAATCTCATAAGCTTAAGTCATATTTAACAGATTAAAGAGAGCCATAGATTCAGCCACACGAAGAATAATAAGAATCAATTCCTAAATAATAGATGAGAGAATTTTGATAGATTTTCATTTGTCGTTATGCAGCCGTTATTGGTGGTTTAAGTACCAATTTAAAGTCTAGTTGTTACCCGTAAGATCCCTACCATTTCATGTGTAAATTAAATTCAAATACTTTTACAGAAATAATATATTCGAAATCCCATAATTCGCCCCGGCAAATATCGACATTGTAATATCTTGTAACTCCTTTTTCATGATCTGTTGTTACATCCATATCATGATCACCCTCCAACAATCAATGTTCATCCTAGAAGCCATGTGGAAAGTCACTAATGCATAAATGTCATTTGCTAAGTTCAACCTAATATATACTGTGTAGAGAAACCGTCTCGTTACCATGTGAAACATGTCAATATCATTTGACTACGTTTGGTAGCATTACTAGAGTAATAAAGTAAATGCAGACGACCGATCTCGATCAAACCTTCAATTTGGCAACCTAATTTGAATGTTTTTATAAATTACTGTACCCATAATCATTTCTGTTTTGTACCAAATCCATCAACGTATGGACAAAGAATGGGTAGATTGGAATTCTTGATTTTTCATACTTGGACAAATTTGGTCACTCTTCATTAATTATTGTTGTGGCATGGATGTGTGATGTTTGTTACCCTATCAGTACAAAGACCATAACTAGTTAAAGTGAATTCTATGGTTAAAAAAAAAGTTAAAAAATACTTTATTATATTGACACAATTTTAAATCATTAGATCTTTATGAGTTTGCACTATTTTTTTTTCTTTAATTTTGAAATAACTACTATATTTTCATATCATAGGTAGGTACACACTTAGTACTACCAATAGGATTTTTTTTTTTTTTTTTCATATCATAGGTAGAAATACTTATTTCGTAACTAGGTTCAAGAATTTTGAATGAAAAGTCAGTTTGAAATGGGACTGATAACATTTTTTATGCTAATTTTAACCATTGATTTATCAACTTGAAAAAACAAAGCCTCAAATCTGGATTTACCATCCCACCCTCCCAATGTTTTAAAGCATTTTGAACTAAAATGCACAATGTTTTTGACTCAAAACCTACACTCATTTGATCTCGCGCAAAAATATTCTTTTAATTAAACATCAAAACACAATTTTAAATTTTATTCCCTTTTCAAATCATACATTAACTATATATTCTAATTCCATTTCAGACTACATTCGAACTACACTCCTTAAACTTTTCACTTCAAACCATAAAAATTTAACCATCATGTTTCAAACATTTTAACCAAACAGGCCCTTACTTGTTTTTGCCGGATTAGAAACGCACTCATTTACAATTGAAAACTACGTGACATGATTTCTGGGTGCCCACAATAGAAACACATCATAATAAGTCCAGTAGATGTCTAGACATCTTTTGTCGTTGGTGTAATAAGGTAGGCCCTAATAAGTTGCTGAAATATGTTAAAAAGAAAAAGAGACTCGAAACTGTATAAGGTATAAAAAAAAAAAAAAAAAAAAAAAAAAGCTAGTGGTAAAGGAATGTATACAATAAAGTAATAAAGTGAGGTTCCAAAACCAGCTCACAAACATGACAAAATTATGTAAACCTCTAGTGCACGTATGCATTACATGCTGCCTTAAGATCATAAATCATCCTATTCTCCAACACCAAGCAATCTTTTTAGCCCTTCTCCTTTCCTTTATCTAACTCCATCTCTTTCTGAGCAATCAACTGAAAAGGAGAAGGAAAAACATACCTTTTTAAAAAAAAAAAGAAAACTAAAATGAGAGAACTGCCTGCACCACTGACCCCGCCGCCGCCAGCTCACTCAATCCACGGCCACTCCCCTCCGTTGACATCGCCAACACCGACGTCATGCGAGGGCCACAGTTGCCGGTGGCGGCCCTACTCGGGCACCGGGGACTTCGAGGCCAACGCGGCGATGATCCTCGTCATCCTTCTCTGCGCGCTCATATGCGCGCTGGCTCTCAACACCGCCATACGCTGCTTCCTCCGCGGCCAACGGCCGCAGCAGCAGCAGCAACAGCAGCAGCAGCAACACCAATCAATGACTGGGGTTGGTCATCATGAGCCGCAGCAGAAGGGCAATGCGGCTGCGCTGCCCGCGCTGGTTTTGTACTCGGCGGGGTTAAAGGCGAAGCTGGCGGGGGCGGAGACGGCGGCAGAATGCGCAATTTGTCTGTCGGAGTTCGAGGAGGGGCAGGGAATTCGGGTCATGGGGAGGTGCAACCATGGCTTCCATGACAATTGTATCCATCAATGGTTGTCTTCTCACTCCTCTTGTCCCACCTGCCGCACCGCCTGTCTTCTTCCTTGACAAATTTGCATACAAAACAAGTGTGGTATATAGCTTTTTTTTTTTTTTTGTTTTTTTTTGTTTTTTTCTCAGGATCCTTTTTAACGAAGAACCAAAGATTTCTGTTTAATTAGACTATCCAAGTCTCCTAGAATGATCCTCTTGTATTTAATTAGGAGAGAACTTCTCTTGTTTCGTCTTTTTTTTTTTTTTTTTCCTTGTATGTCTCACTATCTAGTTTTTTGTCTTTTTTTTTTTGTTTTTTTTTTGGAAGCATATTAAAAAAAATCCGTTGAATTTTCTTTACTTCAATATTGGTTTGTTTTAGATCTGCATCTCAATTGGTCTTGGCGTATGTGTCGTTTGGAAAAGAGCTCGGACAGAGTTTGGCACTCTGCTAATTGGTTCTGCAAAATTCCGTGAGAGAATTTTAAGGCTGTTCCGCGACTCTTTTTTTAACTCTTTTTTTAAGTTAAAAATTAAAAAAAAAAAGTAAATCAAATTACAATTTTATTTAAGTTCATATTTTTTTAAATTTAAATTTGAGTTTGGAATTAAAATTTGAATTAAAATTTCTCCTTCAACTTGAGTTCAGAAACTCAAACTCAAATTAATGAACAATATTTTTTCTATTCTTAAAAATGTTATAACTTTTTCGTTTTAATTCTGATTGAGATGATTTTTTTTATGTGTTGACAATGAAAAGACGAATAAAACTCTACCCATATACCATATTAAAATTTTTCATCAGCATTTTAAGTACAAATTCAAGTTTTGACTCACTCAAACACAAATTTAAAAAGATTCTTATCTCAAATCATAACTCAAATGTACACAACCAAACACAAACTCAAGTTATAACTTCAATTCAAATTATAATTCAAATTCAATTTAAAATCTATACCTAAATTATCTAACTCAAAAATTATAAAAGAACAACCCCTTAGTCGATTTTGACAGCGTGCCTAAATGAGATTAAATATCAAACTACTTTCGGTTTATTTATCATTGTACATTAGCTCCACCATCATTTAGCCGCCACCTTATGTGACACGTTTATTTCATGAGAGTTACAAGCGACTTGTATGGATGGATAATCCCAAAATCATATTGAAATGGACTTGACCAATTGGAGTGAACCATCTACTGATTTCTATCCGCAACCAATGATCCACCTCAGGAGTCTTGAATTACTTTACCGATATGCCAACAATATCTATTCTAGGATTTCGCCTTAAATAAAAACTCCTTTCCAAGATGCAAAAACTTTCTAATAAGTCACATAAATTTTCTCTAAATACTCAAAAGATAAAGTGATCATGGTTTATGGTAGTCGAAAGCATGGGAAATTAAAAGAGAATTGCAACCAACAAGGAAGTCAAGCACACAGACAATCGATGTTAAAAGTATTTTCAAAGATTTAAGGGTGTGTTTGGTTGGGTGGAAAAGAATGGAATAAAATAGAATGAAATTCTAGTTTAATGTTTGGTTGAATTTATAAGAAATGAATGATCATTAAAAAGGAATGACCATTCACCCATTTTGAGTGAATCATCATTCCTTCCTCATATGGGAAGAATGACCATTCTAAATTCTTGTTTTTATTTTTTTTCATACTTACCCTTCAAAATTATAATATAATTAAAATATATTATATAGTAATTATATCTTATAATATAATATATTTATAATAATATAATAATTAATTTATAATATAGTGTCACGCCCCCCAAACGGGGTGGGTGACGTGGAGCTCGATTTGGAATTAATAAAACAGGTTCCCAACCGGGCCCCACACTTAACTGCATTAAAATATGAATAAATTACATTACAGAATCCC
>NW_010367943.1:333400-334607 GCF_000414095.1 Morus notabilis | reverse complement strand
AACCTCACATCCTTTTTCTCAAAGGAAATATAACTGAAAATAACTGTTTTACACGCTTCAGCAAGTAATTAGTACAAATTACTTACCTAACCAAGTGCCTCGCCTACCCGGACCGAGTTTCGGGTTCTGCCCCGAGAATGCACTCTCCGCATCCTATCTAGGCTTACAGCAATAGACTCTATTACCAGTTCACAAGATCTCTTTGCTTAAGAAATCATTCATTAACATTTTGAAATCGTTAATACGACCCCACAAACTACTCAAGCCGTGGACCCCATGACTGGACAAGCCATGAGGTTCCATAACTAAACAAGCAATGATTTTCAAAACATTTTTCTTTCGCAAACCAATCCCTTTCTTCAAAACATTTTCAAGGCCGAAATCCTTTTTGAAAATAGGCTCACAACTCACAAGGAAAAGGGATAGAAATCATACCTCGCACTATCAAACCTGGGACTAGCGTTGCCTTTTCTGACTTCCGCTTCCTCAAGCCCCTTCAGTCTGAATCCTCAGCAATCACTGATGCAAGACAACACTTTAGGATTAATTCTCATTCCTAAAGCAATCCGAATCTCAATTTTCAACCAAGATTTCTTATTAGTGTGCCCTAATCCATTTTCATGTTTCAAATTATCATTCCAAGGGTTTTCAATCTCAAAACAAGGATTAACAATGCTAATCCAGTTATCTCAAGTCCCCAAATGAAGCTAATTTGGGTTCTTCCCAAAAACAGGGGTCAAAACAGCAATTTCAGGCCAAACAGGGTCAAACCTCATGTCAACCAGTCGACCGGTGACAGAGTAGTGCAACACTACCGGTCAACCAGTAGTGTGCACACCGGTCGACCGATCAGCTTACAGTCCGGTCGACCACATAGGTCGACCGGTTTCCATGTGATCCGGTCGACCGCACAGGTCGACCGGTGGAATCAGCTGCGCGAGAGAAGCTCACAGAAATCAGTCCAAAACCTGTAAATCCAGTCCCAAATCAAAATATTTCAAAGGGAAACTACTAGATCTGGGTTCTAGGTCCTAAAACAAGTCCAAAGAACCCAAGATCTCTAATTTCTACTATAGTTTTACTCAAAAACCATGAAAATTCGGTTTGAAACGAAAATGAGTTTTGAAATTCAAAAACTTGAGATTCAAGAGAGGTTCTTTCAGTAATCTTACCTCGAATCCTTCTCTTGACGTTGAAAACTTCTTTA
>NW_010367943.1:327557-332216 GCF_000414095.1 Morus notabilis | reverse complement strand
AATATACCTTGGCGCAAGCTTCCCTTTCACACCAAACTGAGTAACTCCCTTGCGTGGGGAAACTTTCAGCAAGACAAAGTCGCCTTCTTGGAATTCCAAAGGCCTACGCCTTCTATCAGCATAACTTTTCTGACGACTTTGAGCTGTCAACAGTCGTTCCCGAATTACAGCTATCTTCTCATTATTCTCTTGAATGACTTCCGGCCCAGTGTTCAGTCGATCCTCTGGTTCCAACCAACACACAGGTGACCTACAAGGACGACCATACAGAGCTTCAAACGGTGCCATTCCAATACTGGCCTTTATAAGCAAACTCAGCTAGATGCAGGTATTTCTTCCAGTTCCCACCAAATTCCAGAATACATGCATGAAGCATATCCTCCAGAATCTGAATTACCCTTTCAGATTGCCCATCAGTCTGAGGATGAAATGCTGTGCTGAAATTCAAGTCTGTTCCCATGGCTTCCTGGAAACTCCTCCAATACCTTGCATTGAAGTGGGTGTCACGATCAGACGTGATAGACAGTGGCACTCCGTGTAGTCTCACGATGTGCTCCAGGTACAATTCTGACAGAATCTTCCGAGAATACGTCGCACGGAACGGTATGAAGTGTGTAGACTTCGTCAACCTATCCACCACCACCCAGATGGCATCGTGCTTCAGCTCGGTTCTCGGTAGCCCCATCAGAAAGTCCATGGTGATGTGCTCCCATTTCCATCCAGGGACAGGAAGAGGTTGTAACTCTCCTGCTGGCTTCCGATGCTCAGCTTTAATCTGGAGGCAAGTCATACATTCCGAGACATACTCACGAACGTCCCTTTTTATGCCTCTCCACCAGTACTGTCTTTTCAGGTCCTGGTACATCTTTGTACTTTCCGGATGTATAGCATACCTCGATTTATGTGCCTCTTGCAGAATCGTCGTCTTTACCTCACCCGCCTTAGGAACAGCAAGGCAGTTGCGGAAATACAAGGCTCCATCCTCTCGGATTCTCCAATCATCGAATTGCTCCCCATTCTGGATTCGAATCCAAATTCCTTGGAGGTGTGGATCCTGCCATTGATTCTGCTTAACCTGTTGCACAATATCCAGTGTAGAGATCAGATTGTACACCATAGCCTGGTTACGATCTTCGTAGAATTGAAGATCATACTCACTCACCACTTCAGTCCTTTTCCAATCTTCCAAAGCTGACGACGCCAGAGCCCCCGTCGTCTTCCTACTACGGGCATCAGCCACCACATTAGCTTTTCCATGATGATATTACAGAGTGAAGTCGTAATCTTCCATGTACTCCACCCATCTCCTTTGTCTGAGATTCAAGTCTTTCTGAGTAAACAAGTACTTCAGACTTTTATGGTCAGAAAAGGCCTGAAACTTTGCTCCATAGAGATAACATCTCCATATCTTCAGAGCAAATATTACCACTGCCAGTTCCAAATCATGAGTGGGATAATTCCGTTCATGTGGTCTTAATTGGCGAGATGCGTACGCTACCACGCGTCCGTCTTGCATTAAGACACAGCCAAGCCCACTTTCTGAGGCGTCAGAATACACCTCATATGGTTCTTCACTATCAGGAATAGTTAGGATTGGTGCACTTGTCAGTCTGACCTTCAATTCCTGAAAAGCATTTTCGCATTCGGCGTCCCATTCGAATCTGACCTCCTTCCTCGTCAACCGAGTCATCGGTGCAGCAATACTCGAGAAGTTTTTCACGAAACGCCGATAGTACCCTGCAAGTCCGAGGAAACTGTGAATCTCCGCTACATTCTTCGGCCTTTCCCACTGTAGCACAGTCTCGATCTTGGAAGAATCTACAGAAATTCCCTGTCCAGAAATCACATGCCCAAGGAACTTCACTTCTGTCAGCCAGAAGTCACACTTCTCCTTCTTAGCATACAACTGGTGTTCTCGAAGAGTCTGAAGAACAATTCTCAAATGCTGCGCATGTTCTTCCCAAGTCTTCGAATAAACCAGTATGTCATCAATGAAGACAACCACGAACCGATCCAAGTACGGTCGAAAAACACGGTTCATTAGATCCATGAATGCAGCCGGGGCATTCGTCAACCCAAACGGCATTACCAGAAACTCGAAGTGCCCATACCGAGTTCTAAATGCAGTCTTTAGAATGTCTTCCTCCTTGATTTTCAGCTGATGGTACCCAGATCTCAAATCAATCTTAGAGTAGAACTGTGATCCACCCAACTGATCGAATAACTCATCGATCATTGGCAGTGGGTATTTATTCTTCACAGTTACCCTATTCAATTGACGGTAGTCAATACACAACCGAAGAGATCCGTCGTGCTTCTTCACAAATAGCACCGGTGCACCCCAAGGGGAAGTACTATTCTGGATATATCCCTTTTTCTGCCAGCTCCTCAAGCTGCGTTCTTAATTCTTTCATCTCTGCCGGAGCCATCCGGTATGGAGGAATGGAAATAGGTGCCGTTCTCGGAACTAAATCAATACAGAAATCAATTTCCTGATCTGGCGGTAAACCAGGTAGCTCATCAGGAAATATATTTGTAAACTCATCCACTACAGGGATTCCCGCACTATCTCTAGTTACTTCAAGTTCACCTTCTAGAGCAAGAAGAGAAGAAAAACATGTTAGATTCCTCCGTCTCCCAACACTGTACTTCAACAGTCGTTCTCCTAGGACTGGATTCAGATCTGCCCGATAAGAAATCGATGTTCCAGACTTAGTCATCAGAGTCACTCTCCTACGGTAACAATCAACAATTGCTCCGTATTCCGACAACCAATCCATTCCGAGGACCACATCAAACAGGCTCATCGGAAGGATAATCAAGTCTGCTCTTATTCGCTCACCGCCAATCGCAATCTCACACGATTTACACACTCATTACCTCCACACATCCCAGTGGGGAATTCAAAGTCATCGGGACTTCTAAATTCTCAGATTTCAATTTCAAAGCCCGAACAAAAGAACTTGATATAAACGAGTGTGTGACACCTGTGTCAAACAATACGTGAGCAAAAGAATGAGAGATTAGAATCATACCCTCAACCACTGCGTTACTGGTCTGACCCCCAGAACTGCCTCCTGCCAGGGCATAAGCTTGTCCATGTACCTTCCATTTCCCTCTGTCACCAACATTAGGCCGTTGGGTCGGAGGCCTATACTGTTGCGGCAGAGGTGGTTGTACCGGTCTCGGCGCTAGAGGCCGGAATTATGTAAGCAGAGGTGGTTGATAAGTCAGCACAGAAAGGTATTGCATCTGTTGTGGCTGATATGGTGTCATGTACGGTGGTGGCCTTTCTTGACTATAGGAAGCGTCACTTTGGGCTTGTTAAGCTGGCGGTCGATTAGGACAATTCCTCCTAATATGACCCACCTGCCCACAATGGTGACACCTGGGCCCGTATGGAGCATTTCTATCACTTCCGGACGAACTACAGCCACCGCTTGTCATTTCCCCAGCCATTTGTCCCTGGTTGCGGTTTCCCCTACCACTCTGCTGTGGTCCACCCGAAACGGAAGGTCTACCAGAGACAGAGACTCGACCAGTTGCCTCTTTACTTTGGTGACAGGCCAAGTTATCCTGTTCCACCCGTGTAGCAGCAGCTACCAAATCCCGGAAGTTTCGAATCCTTAAGGCCACCAATGACCTCCTCACAGAATTCTTGAGGCCCTTCTCAAACTTAAGACACCTCATGGGTTCAGACTCTACTAGTGATGGCGCAAACCGGGATAGGTCATTAAACTTGGCTTCATACTCCCTTACAGACATGTCACCTTGCAGCAGAGACATGAATTCCAGCGCTTTTTCCTCCCTATAACTCTGAGGGAAGTACTGCTCGTTGAACAACGTCTCAAATTGCTCCCAGACCAGTCGTGTAACATCCATTCTTCTCTTGACCTGTTTCCACCAAGTATTCGCTAAGCCCTCCATCTTGTACACCGTAAATTTCACCCATTATTCATCTGGAACTCCCATAGTACTCAAATGCTTGACTATGGAGTCTAACCAGAACTCTGCCTCCTGGGGTCCTCCCTCACTATTAAACGAGGGGATAGGCGCACGCCTAAATTCCCGGAAGTAACCTTGCTTCCTATCCTCAATCGGCCGCTCGTTTTGAGCTCTTGTGGCCATGCATTGAAAGGCAGCATATATGGCATCTAGAAATCCCTGATTCTGTTGTGCCGGTTGATTAGCAGGCCTACGACGAGGCGCCATTTCCTTTAACTGAAATAAAACTAGACTATTCAGTGGATCACAGATGTCACACATGTATGTACAATCCTGGGGTTTCTTAACCTAGGGCTCTGATACCACTCTGTCAGGCCCCCCAAACGGGGTGGGTGACGTGGAGCTCGATTTAGGATTAATAAAGCAGGTTCCCAACCGGGCCCCACACTTAACTGCATTAAAATATGAATAAATTACATTATAGAATCCCGGAGCCTCTGACACACAGGGCTCCACCCCACAGGACATACAGTATCGTACATACATGTTCATGTAAATAATCATTACAACAGACATCAACCACAGTCTAGTAAATCCAAATATTACATAAGTTTACAGAATTCTTAAATTTCTTACATTTGTCCAAGAGGATGTTCACGATCCTCCCTTGATTCCAATAGCAGCACAACTCAGCTGCTCCGTAGCAAATATCCA
>NW_010367943.1:325980-327208 GCF_000414095.1 Morus notabilis | reverse complement strand
ACAGCCGGAACCTCACATCCTTTTTCTCAAAGGAAATATAACTGAAAATAACCGTTTTACAGGCTTCAGCTAGTAATTAGTACAAATTGCTTACCTAACCAAGTGTCTCGCCTACCCGGACCGAGTTTTGGGTTCTGTCCCGAGAATGCACTCTCCGCATCCTATCTAGGCTTACAGCAATAGACTCTATTACCAGTTCACAAGATCTCTTTGCTTAAGAAATCATTCATTAACATTTTGAAATCGTTAATACGACCCCACAAACTACTCAAGTCGTGGACCCCATGACTGGACAAGCCATGAGGTTCCATGACTAAACAAGCAATGATTTTCAAAACGTTTTTCTTTCGCAAACCAATCCCTTTCTTCAAAACATTTTCAAGGCCGAAATCCTTTTTGAAAATAGGCTCACAAGGAAAAGGGATAGAAATCATACCTCGCACTATCAAACCTGGGACTAGCGTTGCCTTTTCTGACTTCCGCTTCCTCAAGCCCCTTCAGTCTGAATCCTCAGCGATCACTGATGCAAGACAACACTTTAGGATTAATTCTCATTCCTAAAGCAATCTGAATCTCAATTTTCAACCAAGATTTCTTATTAGTGTGCCCTAATCCATTTTCATGTTTCAAATTATCATTCCAAGGGTTTTCAATCTCAAAACAAGGATTAACAATGCTAATCCGGTTATCTCAAGTCCCCAAATGAAGCTAATTTGGGTTCTTCCCAAAAACAGCCGTGTCAACCGGTCGACCGGTGACAGAGCAGTGCAACACTACCGGTCAACCGGTAGTGTGCACACCGGTTGACCGGACAGGTCGACCGGTCAACCCACAGTCCGGTCGACCGCATAGGTCGACCAGTTTCCATGTGATCCGGTCGACCGCACAGGTCGACCGGTGGAATCAGCTGCGCGAGAGAAGCTCACAGAAATCAGTCCAAAACCTACAAATCCAGTCCCAAATCAAAATATTTCAAAGGGAAACCACTAGATCTGGGTTCTAGGTCCTAAAACAAGTCCAAAGAACCTAAGATCTCCAATTTCTACTTTAGTTTTACTTAAAAACCATCAAAATCCAGTTTTAACCAAAATGAGTTTTGAAATTCAAAAACTTGAGATTCAAGAAAGGTTCTTTCAGTAATCTTACCTCGAATCCTTCTCTTGACGTTGAAAACTTCTTTAAATCTTTGCTTGGTTCAAGATACGTTTGATTTGGGACAAAAATGAGA
>NW_010367943.1:322896-325274 GCF_000414095.1 Morus notabilis | reverse complement strand
TATTACATTTTATATATTATAATATTATAATTATATTAATAATTTTAATAATATTGTTATATTATATATCATGATTATATAATATATTATATAATAATAATTTTATTATATTATATTACATTTTATATATTATATTGATAGATAAAATATTAGTGTTAGATATAGCATAAGGGTAAGTTTGTCAATATGAAAATATTCATGTTCCATTCTAGAGAATTCTTAAAATTACAACCAAACAAATGAATCAACTTTCTTTTCCATTCCATTCCCATTCTCATTCTCATTCCCATTCTCATTACCATTCTCCCACTGTAACCAAACCCACCCTAAGGACACTTCTTAACATAATTCTATCATTGAGTTCTTTAGCTAACAAAAATTAACAAGGCAAACACTTTTTTTATTTTTTATTTTTTGTTTTTGTTTAAAAAGAAAAACAAAACTAACAAAAGCTAACAAGGATAGAATGAACTAAATAATGTCATTAAATGAAGCAAATGCAACAAGTAAAATAGACACAAGGGACTGGAATCAAAGATATGCGAAAATTAAGTTGCAGACTAAGTACATGCACATAGACACCAAAACACCTCCAAACTTAAAGAGAAGCATTGTCCGTAATGCTAAACACAAATAAAAACACAGGGGAGGAATCAGAAGCACATACCTGGGAGGCGAGACGTAAAAGTCTCGCCTCCTATTGGTCTGGTGGAGCCATCTCCTCGTCTTCATCTTCGTCTTGTTGGAACGAAGGTGACTGGAAGGGTTGGTGGAAGCCAGGAGGAAACTGAGGCAACTGTGGTTAACTAGTGATGTCATGGCCCGAGTCCATAGCAAAGCAGTGTAACATCTGCTCCATGCTTTGGAAACAAGCATAATCGAACTGAACTTTTTCAATTCGCTGCTGATCCTCGTGAATAAGACGGGCCTCTAAAGTCTGAAGTCTTTGGCCAAAGTGATCCATTGTATTACAACTCAAAAGTGGTGACATTGGCCTTAGACTTTCGATTTGCCACCTGTCTTGAACTGCTGGCTTCTTCTTCAATTTCTTCCGGCTAGTTGCTCCAGATTTGGAGTGTGCCATTGTGCTCTAATGGCCGAATGAACTTGCAAATGCTATTATCCATAATGTCCACACCGGCCTTCTCAAATAACTCCGTGATCAAGGATGGGAAAGCCAACCCCATATTGTTGTTGTTAATGGCGTACCGATAGATGAGTGAATGTATTCGCCGACGTTCATGGAGAGGTTCGTGGCAATGGCAAAGAGAGCAAATGCCCATTGTTCAAATACCTAGGAATTGTGGGAAGTTTGCTACAATCTGGTGCAAAAGAAATGGTTCCAAATCTTCATATGTTTCTCAAGGTATCGAGTTAAAAAATAACTCAACGCCACTACTAATGCTCCACTAGCACTCCCTATAGCAGATTGCTTGCATCACTTCATGCATGTTCGAATGCTCGATGTAAGCTGCCAAATGGTCCTCATCCGATACTCAAATTTGTAGATGTTGGTTGATTGTTGCGGCATCAAATTTTATGGTCTTTCCCCTCACTTTTATAGAATTGGTTTTGCTAAGAAAAACATTTGCATAAAACTCACGAACCAACGTGAGAGAGCCATCCTTCAGGGTGGTAATATAAGTACCCTATGTTGGTTCCCGAATCGAATTTGGGTGCGGAAGCGTGGCGGGGAGGCGGATCGTGTATAACAAAAATTTCAGAAAAACTTTTGAGATACTCCATAGATTATATTAATTTATGCACGAATAAATTAATCGCATTAATTTACATCAAGAACTCAATCTGAAAAAATACCTGGAAGCCGACTCGGATGATAACTTGAATTCTTTGACCACGAACAGTCCTTACTCCAAGTTTGTGTTTAGAATACCAAAGTCTTCCACGTCAATTCCTTGATTCCACGTAGACGTGTGTGTGGGCACACGTGAGACAAAACAGGTTTCTTAAACACTCGAATTTCCACAAACACCAACGCATGCAGGATGTGGAATTTTTTGGAGAAAAATATTTTCTCTCTCTTTTACTATTGAGAAATTCGGCCACACTAATCCAATTAGGGCTCAATTATGTCTCAAAAATTGTGTCCACAATTTTCTATCATTCTCATATTTAAAGAGTAGAAGTCAAACTTCAAAACAGGATCAAATCTCTATCTCCAATTTGAATTTTGGAACAAAAAATCCCTTCCCCTTACCTCCAATGTGGCCGGCCACCCTAGGGTTTTCTAACCCTGTGTGTGGCGCCAATTCTGATAGAAAAGGAAGAGAAAAAAATCATCATTTATCCTGCAGTCCAATTTTGACTCAAATTCAAATTCCAATTTAAGTCAAACTTAAATTAATTTGAATTCTAAA
>NW_010367943.1:291234-322468 GCF_000414095.1 Morus notabilis | reverse complement strand
GCATCATTGAGTACCATTGATTCTCTAATAGATAGTGATTCATAAAACACATTCATGAACCAGAGCGCTCTTACTAATCCAAGTACCGAATCAACACTCAAGAGAATTATTTATCTACTTCTTTCTCAAGAAGGAATGGATTCCATCTCATACAATAACATTCTCAGCTACCTATTTTATTATGTCTCTAAAATACAAGGAATAGGATTCAGGGTCTCAGAATCCGTACCGAGTAAATTAAAAGACATAAATCCATAAATATGAGTTTGTTAAAAACTCAGGATTAAGATCATCATATATATGACCATCGGTAGACTCAATTAGAATTTCTATGCTTAACGGAAATTATTGAAAATTCATATTGTGTTTGTGTCCCTGTGCCACATAATCTTATTATGCGAAATACACTCATTCAATATCTCGCCATATTAACAGTGCGGATAACACCATTCCATTCTAAATGGGAATGACATGTATTAATAATGTTTTAATTAAAGATTCTGAACTTTAATTAAACTCATCATGAACAATGTTTTTTATTATTATCCTTAAACATTATCCTCTCATATATAACACTTATATACTATGTTTAGGTTACATAAACAATCACGGAATTTTCGTTTGATATTCATAAAATATTCATAAATATATGCACATAAAATAATGAATAAACTCTTTTATTAATTAAATAATAAATATCCTATTACATCTCATGCTTTTAAGATACTATTCCCAACACCCTAACCTCTCTCCCGAATAACACGAACGAAATTGGGCTGATTTGATTCGAGAATTTGAAATCCCCGTTCATGAATTCCCGTTCGGCCTTTAGTGCAGTCATTGAAGCGGTCTTCGCCACTTGGGAAATGAAGGATGATGACTGGTACTCGGCAGCAGAGGTTTTGCCCATGTTCCTTCTTGCCTTAGATTTGACTGGCATTCTGATTTCCTCTTCACAAAATGAGCCAATAACCAGGAACAAACCTACACCACCCACCGAAAACACCAACCAACTCAACTCAACCAAGCAATCGAGCTAGCTCCAATAAACCAAACTGATCAAGTAGCAAAACCCACAGGAGAATAGCAATCCGAACTAATAATAATCCAGAATTCAACCCGACAAGCTAGCAAACAACCCACATTGCCTCTATCTACCTAAATTCCAACAATTTGACAAAATGCACATACTCTCCACAAATCCTCAACAAACACACACTTATCTCCACAAGTTAACGTCCAACAAGTGTAATTTTTTTGTTCAATCACTAAGGTTTCCATAGTAACACAACACAAAAAATCCACACTTTCAAACACAAATTCGGTCACCACAAGGTAGGTTCCTTCTATTGCACATTTGCTTCTCAAAATCCGAATTAAGTAAAGAAGAAATGCTTACTTGATCACGGTTACTGAGATTAGTAGAAGAAAACCCAACAAAACTTGCACTTGGAAGCTTCCACGGTGGAGGAGCCGAAATCCTTGAGGGAGAGAGTGATGGAGGTTGAGATAAGTGTAAAATGTGGGAGAAAGTGAAGAGATTAAGTGTAGGAATGGAGTTTTAGTGATGGATGATGGAATTTTTGGGTGTGAGGGTCGAGTTTGGGTGTGGGTGTGGAGATTTTTGTGAGAAAGGAATGGTGAGAGCCGATGATTCTGCTCCTTTTTACGTAAGTATCCGCTGCAGCGGGTTTTTATGCGCTGTAGTGGAAGAACCCTAATATGGGTTATTTGGGCATGAGCGTTGCATCGGATGGAATTGGCGCTACAGCGCCTGAGTTTTTTTTTATCTGCATCCGGGCGCTGCAGCGAATCATTTTTGCGCTACAGCACGCGCCTGATTATGGCTCGACTGCTGCAGCGGGCCCTGGTTCCGCTACAGTCTGTGATTTTTCTACCATAGCTCGGAAGCACTTCATACATATCACCGAGATATCCCTAAATGACCTTTGCCTTTGTAATAGATTCCATCACTATAACAGATTTTCCAGTTGGCGGGTACAATGGCTTTAGGCTCATTTGCCCTGGGCGTTTTACTTGTCCCAACTGTTGTGCTTTATGTTTCTGTGACGATTTCTCAGCTGCTTTCCCAGGTTTCTCCTTGCTGCTTGACTTTCCACTTTTCTTATTGGACATGGGTTTTGTTGAAGAAGAATAACTATCAGCTATTTCGGCAGGTCTACTCCCATTTAAGTTCAACTGAGAAACTGCAGTGTTAGTTGAATTACAAGATTGAGAAAAAAGACCACAATTAATTTTTAGTAATTAGTTGCTTCATACCTTTGGAGCCTGTAACGGTTCTTGCTTACTCTTCCCAATACTTGACTTCTTTGCTCGAGAAGTACCTCTCGCTCCTTTTGCTGCATCATCTTTTAGTAGTGAACTATCAGCAACATCTTGCTTCGTACTTTTCTTGCTTCTCAGCTTCTTCTTTCGACTGGCTTTTGGAACCTCATTATTACCAACGGGTGAAGTTGGAACAGATGATTCTGGGATTTTGCTGTCCTTCCCACCACCAACTAATGGTTCAGTTGAAGCATCCAAACTTATCTCTTTAGAGCTGCTAGAACCAGTCGCTCCGATTTTACCATTAGCAGCCAGCTTGCTTCCGGTGCTTACTAATCACCCGTAATGCATAGGCACTTCCACCACTTTTGTCATGTTGTGCACCTCTATTCTCAAGTTTCTTTTGAGAGAAAAACCTCTTGGTATGCTCCATAAGAAGGTAAACTTGACCTTATTAAAGGATACATAATTAAAATTATTTACAGGTCCAAAAGTATTCACGAACCCGGGTCTTAAATTTGACTGAGGTCCATCACTAAAACTCCTAAGAGGATAAAATTCTTTACCGACTCGGCTGATAAGTGCGTAAAAATGCATTTAATTTGTTCATTATTGTTAAATTAGTTTTTAATTAAATATTTTCATGAAATTAATTTTATGTGAAAATATTTAATTTTAGTTTAATTTATTTTATTTTGTAAGGAAATAAGACATTTAGGCCACAATATCAAACAAAGAAAGCAACTCAAGCTGAAGGAGTGCTAAGCCAATCTCCATTTTCTTTGACAAATCCACACATGCACGTGGATTCTTGGACCAATATGGCCATTGCACATCCACAAATTTGTAGGTGCAAAAGTCAGCGTCAAACACAACTGGGCCACAAAGCTAGCAAAGCCCCACTTTTAAGAAAAGCCCAGAAAAGAAAAGAGTTCAATTTGGCCCAAGAAACTTGTAGCCCAAGTCAAGCCACAATTTGCTTTCCTCGTGTGAAAGTTCTCTTTGCCGAGTCCAGATCATGTGCGCAAGACAGCCTCAAGAAACCCAAAGGTTCCGCCGCGCACAGCTTTTCATCTGCTCCCCTTCCATTTCATGACACGTGTCCATGCACTTGGGATTCTTCTTTCGTTCCAAACCGTTTTTGTTGATTTTCTCCCTCTACTTTATCAGTTTTTACTTAATTAAATAAGAAAACGTTTTCAGTTTTATTTTCTTTATTATTTTTGTCGATGTCGTAACTTTTGGCAGGGCCCAATAACTCTATAAATAAGGCTATTATGAAGGTTAATGGTTGTTGATTTTTAGCTTAAGTATAGACACTTTGATTTTAATTTTTCTTACTTTTATTCTCATATTTTTCTTTAAAATTTTGTGGAAATTATGTGTAAGTTAGGTTAAAGTTTTTTTGGTGAGATTAGAGAGGAACCTATATGTAAAGTGATCTTAAGTGGATTTTAATTCTTCATTTATTCTCTAAAGTTTATTAATTTGAGTGATTAATTTTCTTCTATCTTTGTCTAATTTCTCAAAATGATATATTTTGTTGTCAACTTTTATATGAATTTAGTCATGCTCTTTTTATGTAATTATTGCTCAATATAATTATATCAATAGTATTATTTTGTGAGTAGTCTTCTACTGCAATATTACTTCGAGGTATGTTGTCGCTTTTAGATTTCTTATAAGATAATTTTAACGTAAGAATTTTACTCACTCGAATACATTTTAATTCACACGTTCTTCATATATTTATTTTCTGATTGTTATTTTGAGATGTGAAACTTTCAATTGAGTAATCTCAAAAATCAAAATCCATTCGGGTGAACAAAACATATAGGGGAATCTCGACACCTTACCGGTTTTAATTATATAGTTTTCTCATATACTCTTTTTAAGCTTAAACTTCTCAACAAATATTTCATTTTCTTTTATTTTTATTTTATTATTTATCTCCTAACGTTTTTTATTTGTTAATCGTTTCTCGTTAAATGTGTCTTCTCATTGTGGATACGACCGCTCTAACTGTGCTATCGCGACCGCTTTATTTTCGACATGTTTAGGCATAATCAAATTTTAACGCCATTATCAGAGAGATGAAATAAGAAGATTGTTCAATAAATAATTAACTAAAGAGGTAGGTACTTAATCTTCATTTATTTATATTTGTTTTGTTTTGTTTAGCACGTTTGAAAAAAAAAAAATTGACTTTCTACAACTGCAGCCTTTACTTTTTACATGCCCGTTCGAAGCCTTTTGCCTTTTCCTTTGATTTAACTCCTCAACCTCATTAGTGTGCGCGTTTAAACTCATCATTGGGCGCGTTTAAAAAAATGATTTTTTTTATATGAAAATGAAAATAAAAATGTTTTTAATTTCATACAGAAATTATTTTTAAAAATATATTTGGTAGTTTTATTAAGATATTATTTTTAGTATAAAAAAATTAAAAATGTCTCTATCTCTCTCTCCACTCGATATGGGAGAAACGAAAATAAAAAATAAAAAATGACTAAAATTCATTTTTTATTTCTCTTTCATTTTATATTAAATTAAAAAATCGTTTTCCTTTCTATTTTTTGTCTTTATTACACCAAACATCATTTTAAGAACGTTTTCATTTTTTCTTTCTTAAAAAACGTAAAAAAATAAAAACGGAATCAATTCTAAACATGACTATTATTTTTTTGTTTAGTTGTGTCCATAATTCAAGCCTTGCCAAATACATTTGTGTCATTAATTTGTATATTTTATTTTCGTTTTCTTTGAGTTTTGTGTCTTAGTGGTCAGTTTCTTCATTAGTTAGTGTATATAATAAGTACTTTTCAATTCTATTACTTTAATATTATATTAGAAATCATTAGTTAGTGTGTGCGTTTTGTGTTTTTGTGTGTTAGTAATCATTAGTTGTGTTTAATTTTTTTTTTTTGTTTCTGTAAAGTTTTAGTAGTTTTATGTTATATTCTGTATGTCAGTAGTATTTGATTAATTTTCTTTAGTTTCCGTTTTTTTATTCACTTTCAAAAGAAAAAAGTTTGGCGTTATTTTATTTATAGTGATTGTTTTTATTCTTATCATTAATTAATGCTTGTTGTTTTATTTTTGCTTTTAATTTTCTGTTATAATAATTAGTCTTAATTTTTAAGTTAAAACTTTTAGGTGACTAATTTAGACATTAAGTTAGGACTCTTAATTCGTCATAATTTGTATAACTTTAAGTTTTAGAATAGTAACAACTTAGGGTATTAATATCTAACATTTAACATTTCATACAACACGTCATAAAATGTAATAAAATTTTCAAGTAATTTTGTGAAAACATAGAAAAGTATAGACTAAGAAAGTTCCGTCTAGGAGGCTGGTTCCTGTTAGCGTTCTAGGCCACCAGTCTTTCCTGAGAACGTTGTTCTGTCTAAAAGGTTGGTTTTTACGGAGGTTTCACCCCACCATTCTTTCCTGAGAGCACTATTAGGGGTTGCGGTTCGCGGTTCTACTTTTGTGTGTTCGGTCCTCAATGTGCAAGGATATCTTTCGTTTTTAAACCTAATTAAAGCAGATTTTCTACATTTGTTACCAGCCCCAAATGATGAACATGGTACGCAATTTCTGTACAGTTATGAAGTGCCGTTAACTTCAGCTGAAACACCAAATTATCCAACGTCGTTAAAAAATTTGCTTCAGAACAACATAGCTAGTGTCGAACATTAAACCATGAAAAACAATTACAATTAAAGACACAAACAGCACCGGATCACTCTGAAACATTAAACAACAGGTTAAGAGAACATTGTCATTGTTTTTTGTTTGCTTTATTTCTGAAGAAACAAAGGTCAACGTAACTAAACCAATGTTTGGTAGGGTTCCACTGCATGGAACTTTTGAGATTATCTAAACTATTCCTATATTCTACAATAGAAAAAAAAAATAAAAATAAAACAAGAAAAATAAAATAAAAATGAGACTCAGCTTGAAGTTCTCACTCTTCATTAACAGTAACCTAAAGACATGGATTTTTAGATAAAATACTAATTAGAAGAAGAATAATGCAGCTAACAATAAACATATTAAGATAAAAGTAGCAAATTTTCAACAATAAATTGAAAATCAAAATACTTCAAATTTCACAAATTGAAACTCCAATTTCATTCAACGACATCTAAAAAAAAGTGCTTTAAAACAATTAACCTAGCCGAGATGAACATTACAACAAGGAAACCATTACAAATAAATTAAGAGCCCATTTTTCAGCCAAAAGAAAAACGAAACTTTTTTCTTTGGTTTTCTTACCAATCCCCGCCATTAATAGGACAAATAAGAAATAAACAAAGACACGAAATTGAAAAAAGAAACTTCTGAAACGAAACGAGAAAACAGAGGAAGGAAAGAATGGAAATGAGAGGAAGATTAGGAACCTTAGCCATGAAGGAGCGGACTTGCAGAGCTGAAGAAGAAGAGGAAGTAACAGTGACGGTATTCGTGGCCGAAAAGAAGCCTATCTGGAGTTTAATCATGGCGGATTTACAGTTTCATTGGCTTCGGCTTCTTCAGATATGTATGTATAATATATATGCATGTATATGTGTGTTTTATATGTATGTATAATCTATATGTATGTATATGTGTGTTTTATATGTATGGTTACCGGTTAAGGGTTTTTGCTTTGAGAGGAGGGTTTTGGCTAAACAAATAGTTAATTTTCACATATTGACATAAAATTTTAGTTGTTTTTAATTTGGACTCTAATTTTCATTGATTTTATTAAATTTTAATGCGTAATTGATAGAAGGTCCGAAATTGAAACAAAATAAAATTTTAAAGACCATCTATGCGATATTTAAAAAGTCAGGGATTAAAGTGGGATTGAGTGTAAACTTTAAGGACTGTTTGTGGAATTAACCCATCAATTAATAAGAAGAAAACAAAAGGATACAATAACATCTTATTATTTAGAATGACATAAATAATAAGTTAGCATTTGTTCTGAGTAGCTTCGATGTCTGAAAATGTTAGAAGATATCGCTGCCTCGTAAATTGGTGTAAAAAAAGAGTCAGCTCGGGAGAAGAAGAGCTTCACTGGAGAAGACGCAGAGATAGAGCGAGAAGAGAGATAGGGTAAGGTAGTTTGGTCATTTTGTCTAGAATGTGTTATTAGTTTCTACATATTAAGACTTCTACTTTATTTTTCAAGGAGATTTTCTGTACATTTAGTGTACCGGTATGTCAGGTTTTTCTAACTGTTGCATCTACATACTTTTTAATTTTTACATTCTTTTATGTAGATCTGACACACAGAGAACCTAACTTATTAGTATGTTAACATACAAGAGAAGATCCATGTTTTCCAATGACTAACTCCAAATATGCTATAACCCTCAAAAGAAAAGGGGAAATTTTATTCACACCCCACGTAACTATAAAGGCACCCCATCAATTAGTAAAATGACCAAAAAAGACAACTAAACTGAAGAACAAAAAAGCTCCCTGAACCCCTACTCCAGTATCCCTTGAATAAACCTTAAAAGACTTTTAAATAGAGCCACCCAACATTCGAACACTGGAATCTTTAACCCACGGCAGTCCATCACCCCCGGGCACTCCACTTTCTTTTGCTTTGATGCAAAAGTCTATTTGCTCCTTTGTTTAAACAACTCTAATCATCTTCCAGCAAAAAATTACTTTAATAATCATTCGCTTTATTTTGTACAGAAATGTTTAAATGACTTGTGCTGTTGTGCATAACAAAATCGTGATAGGACAATGAACAATCATCGCTAAAAATTCAAGCAAATAGAAAATTCAAGCAAATAGAAATTCAAAGAGATTAAACACTTTAGTTCACTACAACAAGCATACGCATGTATTGTGGGTAAAATAACATAAGAACAAAACAAATGTTGTTAGTCATTCATTTCACTTCTAAGAAAAGTGCATGCAGCACTCAAACCTAATCCATGTAAGGTTGGAGGGTTGCACCGTCAAAAACCGAGAGTAATGAGCTAATGGAAAATTAGGGAAAAGAAGATGTTCTCTTATACGATAAATCAACAGGAGTTGAACTAGAAACGCGCTATAATGTGCCGGGCTTCCACGCTTATCCTCTATCTATATTGTTTGCTTTCTCTCTTATCATGAGTCCATGGCAATGGCTTCTGGAAGAGGATGCAATTGAAGGCCGGGAATGTTGTCTTTGTGTGGGATATGGGGCTGCGCCGCCAACTTCTTCTCCAACTTCTTCTCAATCAAAATTCCATTTCCCTTTCCAAGTACCTTCCTCACTTCGTTTGCAAGCTCTATCACCATGTCCTCTTCATGGCCTACCCAATAGTCAATATAATAAACACAGTTAACATCTCAATCGCCTGCCTAATTAAGTGAAAAGGTTTGTCGCTTTGACTTGTATGTCCAAGCAGATAAAGATGGAAATAAAAAGCAGGTCATGGTAAGTGAGCACTCCTTTTTCTCTCTCTATTGTATTTGTCAATATGACGTAAAGAAAGAGAACTCACCAATATCAAACATGGCCTTTTCTAAAAGAAAAAGGTAGTCTCTGTTATTTCCACAGGGCCCATGGGCAGTTGCAATTTGACTGAAAACATATATAAGACTACGTCAACGACAAATATTTGACCAGAACATAGCACGATCGGCAACAAAACAAAGATAAAGAGGAGGCAAAACTCTTTTATTTTACCTGGCCATTTCCTCCAATGGAGCAGGCCCCAAGTAGTATTTGTTTGATTCTTTGTCTGGAGTGGATGTGAAACTGCATATTCAACGAACACATGTGAGTGGAATAAAAAAAGGATAATACTTATGTGTCCGTGTAACATTTGCAACCTATACTGCATTGACGAAAAATAAAAACAGAGAATTAAAAACTTACACAATAACTCCGGTCAAAGTAGGCTCCAACGAGTCTTCTTCCTAATTAAGGAAAAAAAAAAGGCTCGGAAATTAAGTATACAACCGTTCTTGATGTTAATCAACAGTCCAAGAGCGAAGTTAATGTAAAATCAAAACCCCGTCTCACCTTGTAAAAGTTCACAAGAGTCTTTGAATCATATTCACATTCTCTTCGCTCCAAATACTACAAAAAATGATGGAAAAGAGGATTTTAATATTTAAAACAAAATAAAAAGAAAAAAAAAAAGTTGATGTTAGAATACATGCAGGAACAGAGTAAAAAGCAGGTCTAGTTTTGGGTTAGGGGCGGCTTTACAAGCGCACTTCATGTTTGAACAACCAAACACCTCTAAGTAATTAATCAAAGAAAGGGGGGAAAAAAAAGAAAACTAGGGGGCTGTTTAGTACCCTTGTTGAAAAGATCTGTAGGTCCAGTAAACGCGTTTTGGAAATGATCTTGAAATAGCGTTTATTTAGCACCAAAAAAAAAAAAGTTTTCATATTTTCTGAAGTAAATGAGAAAATGCTCTGGAATCGTTTTTCCTTTTCCGTTTTCCTATTTTAGGGCTTATTATATACTCATCTTTCAACTAAACTAATCCATTAGCGATTTAACCAACAAGTTAAGCAAAAACTGAATCACTTAAAAGGCATACCTCCATGGTTTTCTTTTCCTTTTCAGGGCCACCGCGAACACAATAGGCAGCACCCCACTGTTATAAATTACCAATTCAGAAACAAATAATAACTGATCCATACAGGGAAAGAAAAGGTGCAAAAACAGGATATAGTTACCCAATCACAATTGAATTTCATTAATGAACACCGCTACAAATCGATGTTTTGCACTACCTATATATTACATACAGATACTTAAACACAAAACACAAGTTTAGTATTCTTTTGGTACTTACGCAAATAGCTCCTTCTGTGTACTCCAGCGTGCAAGTTCGTGCAGGGTGTTCAGGTGTACCTCTGTGATCAATGCATGCTGCAATGGAAAACGAAAAAGAGAAAACAAAAATTGTTACTAAGAATAATGCCCAGACATGGAAAGGATTTATAGAAGCTTCTTTAATTAATGAATACCAATAATAAACTTACCCAGATCAAAAACACGCCTGTAGTCCTTGATGAAACCTATCACTTTCTCGTCATATTCAAATCCAGGGTTCCATACAAGTGAACCGTATCCAAAAACCCAGAATACCATGATTGAATAACTCCTGAAAAATTACATTTATCAGCAATTTATTACCACAATAAAATATAGTCAATAAGCACATAACTGGAAATCAAGGGTTCACTCAAAGCCCCCAAAAGGAATATTCACAAAAAAGAGATAAAGCTCCAACGGGAATAACGAATTAAATGCTGTCCCACCATTTGCTTTAGCATCTTTGGATAAATCAAATGACTTTTTGGTTCAACAATTCAATAAAATACACAATTGAGCTTCACATCTTACGACCAAGCAACCTATTAGAGTTTTCTGAGCCTAAAAATTCATTTAAAAATCCCTTCAAAGGATAAAGGGAAAATAAAACTAGATTGCTTAATTAGTAATCTAGCTGAATTAAATTTTGTGCGTCAGAAGAAAATAAAAACGAAACCCTAAAAGTATTGCATTAAACCTGTCCCCATAAACCGAAACGGGAACAGAGAACGCAGAGAAACGTTTCGAGTCAAAATCCAACATGGATAAGGAAAAATAACTAAACGACCACCAATGTTGATTTGACTTCTACTTTTAATTGCAAATAAATTTACGAAAATAAGGAAACAAAAAAAGAAAAAAAAAGAGATTCATCCATAGCAAAATCTGAGAAAGCAAATAAAGAAAGTTGATAATCTTGAGAGCAAGGAGCTAAATTTTCCGAATAACAACAAACAAACGACGAGGAAATAAGACAATAAAACTTTTTTCCTAATTTTCCTTCAACTCTTTTTTCCCAGCAGCCAAACAAACGGGGCAGATCATACAGCGTGACAGAAAATCACCGGCATTGTCCACTTTAACGCGATAAACGCAAACCGCGTGACAACAAACCAAAACAAACAAAGAAAAGAAAGATGCCCAGAGATTTCACAGAATACTTACAGGAAATCTCGAAAATTTTCCGGGGAAAAAAAAAACTTCAAGATGAATCCGCGGAGAAGAAATCCCTAGCGATCTGAAGCAGAGAGAGCGAGAAATCGAAGAGCGAACAACGACGATGACAAGGAGAAAAACGAAGAGAGGGAAGCTAAACGGCGAAAAGGGTTTAGCCCTTGAGAGAGAATTTCACGGTTGATTTCGTTGGATTGTTTCTCTCTCTCTCCTCCTCTCTTGCCTGCACCGTCTTTTCTCTCTCTCCCTAAAGGCGTCTCTGGTTATAAGGAGGGATTGTCGAGTTAGAGAGGAGGGATTACTTATCGGTGGAGGAGATAACTGTAGCCCGACCAGTGGTGGCCCACAAGAATGCCACGTAGGAAGCCTTCTTTTTTTTTTTTTTTAATGCCATTTTTGTGCATACAATGGCCGTGCGTGTATGTATGAATGTTATGTATTAATCCATGGATGTGGCGTGATTCATGCGTGATTCATGCCCATCTCTCTAATTATAATAGATTTCAATTCAGTTGAATTATATATATTGTTGACATGTGTGAACTATAATTTCCACTATATTAACAAAATAAAATCATCAAAATTCAAATCTTAAATCACTACTCAGTTGTATCAGATACTACTATAATTTTTATAGCATTAGAGGTATTCTTTCGTAATTAAAACTAATACAAACTATCAATATGATAATAACGTCAAGAAAAATCTTTATGTATGACTTTCCCAAAGAAAGAAAAAACTACGAATCATCTAGGAAGTCCTGCGAATTCCTCGCTGGAAAACAATTCAGTCAATTTTTGTGGCTTCGCACTTTTTCTACCAGCCAATTCTTGTGGTTTTGACTTAGAATATGTGTAAATCAAAGATTTGAAACTGAGAACTACCAATGATACTAATTAATTAATCATTATGAACTGGTCACTTATGGTCTATTGGCTAGCAATTAATATATATGTTTACTACTAATGACCTTCGAGGAAGTCACAAGTCCGGAATATTAAAAAATAAACCATTGATCACGTTATTCTTTTACAAAGACCACAAATTACAATGTTTAAAATTTTTTTCTAGTTGTCACATTTGTAAACAACAGAAGTTTCAAGTTTTCTTTTTATTTTATTTTATTTTTTTACAATAGTCACTTCGTTTTTTTTAGAGTTTCTTTAGTAGGTCAATTTTTCTGACAGTGTCAATTTATGACCGTTAGATTGGCTCAAAATTAGATTTTATTGGAAAAGTGTATAAAATAATTTCTGATAATGGCTAAAAATAGAGAACTATCAATAATTTATTTTTTACGAGTTTAACTTATAATATTAAATAACTATTTAATATTCATTTGTACAAATAAGATTGAACTCGCACCTTTCTCAATTTAAGCCTCATTTACCCTATCTATATGGTTAAATCTAGTGGTCATTACTTGCTATTTAATATTAACTTTTGTATTTTGATTTCTCCCTTCTAAATTTGAAAAATAAAAATGATTGTGTTTACCAAGAATACGACATGGCTGGTTTGTCATACATTTTGTTTTTAATTATGATTCCATGCATCATGCTTTACATTATGGTAAATATATATGTATTATGCATGTATGATGTAAAGAAAAAAAAATATAGAAATCAGCAAGATTCATTGAACCTGGACAGATTGTAGAACTGATCTTGACCATTTATTACGCGTAACGCGTTGGATTTGCAATTTGCAGTTCCCCATTGAGGATTTGGTACCATTAAACAGCACCACACAAACGTGTCGTGAAAGTCAAAAGAATAGATAAAATGAAGCATAACCGATTCATTGAACCTGGACGCTATCCGCACCAAACCCAAAACCCCCTTTTAGAGGTTAATTTAGGCGGGCCTCTAAGTGAGAATCAAGAGACAACCATGTTTAGTTTGCTTCCCTTTTCCCCTAGATTGCGTCTAGATTCAGTGGTCCACATTCAATACCCTGACGAATAATACGTCAATCAAATAGTATGAACACAGAATATAAGAGGATTATCCCCTGAAAACGAGGAAATATAAGAAGACACGTCAAAAAAATGTTAAAAAAAAGAGGGTGGCTTGAATATTTATAAATTTACGTCCCGTAAATTTTATCGATTCGAGTTTATAATTCGAGTTTTATTATAGTAAAAAACTATCAGAAACAATCACATCTAACTTTTTACTATAGTAAAAAACTCTCATATAAAGTCACATTTCAATTCGAATTAAAAACTCGAATCGGCGAATTAAACGGGCCCTTAAGGTCCGTTTGAGAGGAATACTCAAATCGCGATTCTTGATTTGACATTTGAAATTTAAATTTTTTTTTGAAAAAAAAAACACTGAACAAAATCAATAATTTGAGTTTGAATATATAAAACAAACTTGCCATTAACTATATTTAGGTAACCATTAACTCCCCACCACCCCCCTCCAAAAAAAAAAAAAAAAAAAAAAAAAAAAAAAAACCCCTATTTAGGTAACCAAGGATTATTGAACAAATTATTGGAGTCTTAAGTTTAAAATCCTTCAATTCCAAACAGCATCAAGGTTAACGGTTACCACCAGCTTTTGTTCTTTGTGTGTCTCCCTTCAACAAATATATATATATATATATATATATATATATATTAGTTATTCCAGTACGAAGAATATTGATGAGCTCTTAAGTATAAAGCAGGAAAAGAGAGAGAAGATGATGGATTAATTACTAAAATATAATTAACATTGTTGTTTGAGATGGGAAAAACAACTTACATAACAAAGAATTGGAGATGATCGATAGAAATACATGAGTTTGAACACAAAACCTCCTTGCCGAACTAGCTCTCCACTCGTATGATTGTGAGCTTTTGATATGAATTATTAACTGAAAATTTTCATCCATCATATATATATATATATTTTTTTACTACTTTCACTGGTGAATTAACCTTCTGTTTCTGTCATAAGCTGCCATTTGAAACCTCAACACTATAAGAAAGATCTCTCATATAAATATACCAAATCCCCGTAGTGAGAAGAAAGAAGCAGGCAACTTGTTAGTATAAGAAAGATCTCTCATATAAATATACCAAATCCCCGTAGTGAGAAGAAAGAAGCAGGCAACTTGTTAGAAGAAGAGTGCAATCAGCAATGCATAGCTTTAAGTACATATAACTCGAGGCCTGAAACTTTCGAGAGAAGTGCCAGTCGTTGTCTCTTTCGTTATCCGACAAGACAGTGGCGTAAAATAATTGATATCTGTGAAAAAGAAAAGAGGGGGGAAAAAAAAGAGCCCACAAACAAAAGAAAACGAAAATATAACAAAAACAAAACAAATTAAATCATCAAAGAAGCATAACAGTAAAACAAGTATAACTTCTCATGATTTAAAAGTGATTGTTTAAGATTTATAAGGAAATTAAACAATTTTTATTCTCAAAAGTAATTATGGACCAGAACATGGGTTAATCAATAAGGTAGTACAGGAGAAAATAAGGAAAAAAAATGTGTGTGTATATAATATAGGCAAGGAAAATGAATTCGAAGAGATGAATAACATTTTATCTTATAGTATTTAGTACGTGTTTCTGCTTTAGAGTCTGTTTCCAACCAATTCTCTATTATTTTCCCTCCTATCAAATAACGGGGACTGTTCGATAATGTTTTTAAAAATAATTTTATTTTGAGTATGAAAATGGAAATAAGAATTTTTTGAGAATGGTGTTGAGATTATTTTTCAAAATTTTGTTTGGTTATTTTCTTAGAGATTGTTTTAGTATAAAAAAAAAAGTAAAACTGTATTTGAATATATTTTTAAAAATGTGTATTAAGTTATACCTTAGTAAATGGAAATGAAAAAAAAAAAAAGAGAGAAAAAACAACTCTTAACCATTTTCTATTTTCTTAACAAAAACAATTCTCACTACTATTTGTTTTCATTCTCGTTTTTAAAGTATTTACTAACTAAATGTGATTTACAGATTATTTTCATTTTTTTTACCAAAAAAAAAGTACAAAAATGTATTCAAAAATAACTGAAAACAATTCCAAATAGCATCGATATGTTTTAAAATCCTCCAACTACTCTAGCTTTTTCGATTTTTTTCCCCTATCAAACAAGTTCTAGATCTTATAACACACCTTTTATGTTGTGATTTTTCTAACCTAAAAGCTTTTGATATGTATGGATCCGGCCCATTGGTTAACTTGAAATGCATTCAGTGATGTAAGACAATGTTGATAATGACACTTTAATAAGTAATAGCATTGCTTAAATTTATTAAAACACGAGAAAAGGGCCTTTCTATCACGTGTACTTAATTATACATACGTCCCTTTCTTTCATGAGAAAAGATGATAAGTCTTTATTTATAATATATGCCTCCCTTTATCGATTAGTTGGGCACTCACGTGCAACAAAGTACTTAAGCGGGTGCTAGATCTTCACAAATTCCAACCAAACGAAAATATCAATAATGAAAAATTAGAGCTTCTTTCCTTTCCCACACTTATACGTACCCAAATATCAGTTTGAATTTATTTATTTATCTTAACATTAACTGCACTAATGCAAATTAATTATTCTCAAAATTCAAATTGGGACACATATAAAAAGTACACGTGTGGAGGTTTTTAAATGAGTAAAAATGAAGTATAAATAAAAATGCGAGTGAAAAGTAATACTGAAATTTTGGGTCGGCAGGCTTGCCTGAAGCCCCAATTTTTCGGGCTCGACAGGCAAGCCCATAAGGCTGCCCGATCAAGCAAGATTTCGGCCTCGGGCTGCCCGAGAAAGTTTGGAATCGCCGAAGCCAGCCACCGAATGAAAGCCCCCGACCGTCGACCGCCGAAATTTTTTGTATATTTTCCCTCCGGCCCGAATTGCCCGAAGCCCAATCAACGGCTAGTGTTTTGACCGTTGGCACCCGACCCGAACCACAATCCGAAAGCTCGACCACCAGCGGCTCTTTTTTTGATAGTTGCCCGATTTTCGACCCGAACCTGACCCGCTGAGACCAAAAATAACCGTTGGATTTGAATTTGGGGGAAAAAATTAATTCTTTAACCCAAAAATTTCCCTATAAATACCCCTCATCCCCAAATATTTTTCTTACCTAAACTCTCTCAATCTTTCTCAATTTTTCTCAATCTCTCTCAATTTCTCTCAATTCTTTAAATTTTATAATATATATATATATAATATTATAAAATTTTAAAAATATAATAAAATATTTTTTTTTTCAGGCACTCGAGTGGGCTCGGGCAGCCAAAACCAGGCCCGCAGCCCATCCATGGGCCTCCTCGGGCTCGGGCGGGCGGCCCGAAAATTTCAGGCAGGCAGGTTCAGGTGTCGGGCTCAACTTCAAGTTTTTTCAGGTGGTCGCGAGCGGTCCGTCCAAAATTCCCGTATTAGTGAGAAGATGAAATAGAGAATAGAGAAAGGAGTGAACATGAATATTAAATAGAAATAAATTCAGAAGATAAGATTATTTTGAAGCCTTTCTCTACGGACGAAGGTGACAAGGGATTTTTTTTGTACGTTTGGTGTACTAGATTAGATATGGTATTAGACTAAGTATCCGTTGGTAAATCTTATCTTAAACCGTACAACTAATATCGTCTACATTTTTTTTGTATCATTTGATATATCCAAAGAATGGGATATTCTATCATGTCGGAACGTGTGATATTTTTTTTTTTAAAAGGTGAATTTGTAGCATCTAGCTATTGAATAGAATAGAACAGATACATTAAGGATAGTTAGCTACCTAAAACAGTATTTCTTTCCCAACAAATAAAGCTAACTTACTAGTTCACAGGCTGCTTTATTTCGGGAACTAAATAAGAACAACCATTGATAAGAGAAGATAAAAAATGTTAAAGGTAAATTATCAGAGTCTCATATCATCTAAATATAAATATAAATATATAAAAATATTGAACCACTTTATAACAAGTAGATCTTTTAAGATAGAAATCCAACTATTGACCTTTTAAGATAAAAGTTCTATCTTTTATAATTTTTTATTTATGACTCTCGACAGTTAATTGATTTGGACAATTAAGAGCGTCAATAGTCTTTAAACAATCACTTACACTAAAAGTAGGCACTAAGTTGCAATTAAGTGCAAAACAAAGCTCCTATGTAGAAGGACCCAAAAAAGAAACAGAATTCTAAAAAATAAAAAAAAAAGTTTTACATTCTCAATTTCTTTCAAAAAAAAAGAAAAAAAGAGACGTTTTCTAAACTATTTGAGTCATTTTTGAAAATACATGCTAAATAAATGTTATTTAGGAAAAAAATAGTTTTATGATGGAACGTGAAAAACATTTGTGGAAATGATGCAAAAGAGGCATAATTGTGTCGTCTAACAACTGACGAGCATGATCCATGTATAATTTGGCATATCATGCCACTGTAATCTAATAACTAGCAAAAATGTTGATATCAGATTAACAAAATATATTAATTTAACGAAAGTAACAAAAACAAATGATTCAGAATTGTGTTCTTTAAAGTTCTCCTATTAATAACGCTTACCTATATTTTCCGACATTATTTATTCTTCGGCCTAAAATCTTTGATTTTCTCACTTATTATTTATTAGTTGCCTAAAATTTTTGACTTTATATGCTGTGCACATAAGCATATTCACTAAACAGAAGCCATCAACTTTTCAGCACATCTCCAATAATTGTTCACTAAATACTAATTTTGACTTAACTTAATTTTATTGATGTTTTCTGAATGGGTAGTTCTATGCATACATTTTTTATACTCTTTACGTCCACTTAAATTAAAAACTTTGTATTATAAAAAGACTTTCAAATAAAATGACGAAAGAAAACAATAGACATTATATAATTATATTTTATTACAAAAGGAAAAATAATGATAGAAGGTTTTTTTTTTCTCTCCGCACACTCTACTGTAATGATCGAGAAAATTCTGCAACTAAATAATGTAATTTAAGTAATTAAGTTAAAAATTTTCTTAGAAAATATCATGCCTTATGATTTAAGGATTTACGGAATTATTAATATTCCAAAAAAAAAGAAATCTATATGAAATTTTAACTTAAAGATAATTTTATGATTGAAATGATTTGGTTACCACGATTTAAGATGAAAGAACTATCAATCCATCAAAGACTCGAGAATTTTGATTATAAGAATTTTCAAGATCAGTACGGTGCTAGCAGTGTATTGAGATTCACTGGTGCTAGCAGTGTATTGAGATTCACTCTAACACTTAAGAAGTCTTTAATTGCCAGATAGTGAAATCGGAGTTACGCGGGTGGTGTTTTTTTTGATAAAAACGCTAACTGAACACGGGAATCGACACTGTCGACTATTATGTTATTTTGTGAGAAATTTATGCTAATCAAGTCAAGTTTATATTTTTATTAATTTTAAGATTTAAAATTAGTACAATTCTGTTATGCGATTAAGAATTACAATGTCACGAAATTACTCAGAGTACAGTACTAGATTGCTGGTTTTTAAGATGAAAGTTCAATCCATTATAGTTTTTGATTTATGACTCTGGGCAGTTAATTGATTTAGACAATTAGGAGCATCAATAGTCTTTAAACAATCACTTACACTAAAAGTACGCACTAAGTCGCAATTAAGTACAAAACGAAGCTCTTCTCTAATAACTAAGAGAAAGAACCAACACGCTTGGACATAGCACTCAAGACTTACCCTCAAAATCCCTTATATTGATTTCAATAACTTAAACGTTACACCAAATATAACATTGTACTTAACGCAAGCTTTTTAATGTTTGGATTCAGGTTTTTTATTTTAGTAAGGTGATTACAAAAACGAATTTTCTAAATTTTTTCTGTCAATAAATAAGATATATACAAAGATAGTTTAGGCAAGTTACAATCAAATTGACACGTCCAACTAACAACTAAGACAAAAATTATAAAAAAATTATAATAAAAAAAATCAAGTAAGACTTCTATCATCCATTAGATAGAAAATTCAATCAAGCAAGCAACGTGTTATGATGGTCGTGGTTTCCATACTTTGAGAGAAACATTTCTCAATGTACACAATTTAGTCGCCACTAATCCTCCGTGGTTGTTTTCCTTAAATAAACAATAATCCTCCGTGGTTTTTTTCCTTAAATCTACAAATACCATGATTTAAGTTTCTCTTGTTTCACATTAGAAAAACATTTTAGCACCTTACTCCGCATATCGTAGTAAGATTAAAGGGGTGTTTGGTTAGAGGATTCAAACTATGATTTGAATCATGGTTTATAGTTCGCTACAGTATTTTCTCTCACAAAAAATACACGTAAATCGAAAATGATTATAATCCACGAACCAAACGTCTCCTAAGTGGAACTCAAGACTTTATCAATTAAAATGAGCAGTCTCTATCATCCCACTAAATAACCGAAAGTGTGACACGAATTATGTTGTTTTCTATATTTCGATTGTCTTCATTGCATATTTCAGAGTTGATACTATATTTGACGGAAAAAATTGTAAAAATAACATATTTAATATGTTATTTTAATTTGTGCTCAAATGCGTAGTTTTATTTTGAATGTTTATTTACATTTTGTCATAACATTAAAGCTTTTATTAAGTTATGAAACTTAAATTTTAGTTTTACAATAATTGAAAAATGATCAAGCTGTTAAATAATAAAGGCTAATAAATTAACCAACAATGATCAAATACTAAAATTTGATGTAGATGACATTTAACATCAAATGGCCATCAAATATAATATATGTAAAATTTAATATAAAAAAATTGTCGGATAGTAATTTTCCTACTCAATTTGACATTCACACTAGATGCTCTATTAACGATAAGCAACGAAGAAAGAAAACGACAATAACTTTTTTTTTGGTAAAAAGAAACGACAATGATTTCATGCACGTAGCATCCGAGTCAAATGAAACGACAACGAATGTCCAAAAATGGAGCTGATTGTCCTAAAATTAAAAATCACCTGAAGTAAAGAAGTCGACAACGACAACGAAACACAAAACCAATGTCTTAGCTAATTTCCCAAAAATCTCTATAGATTCTTCTCATCGAGCTCCAAAATCCTCCATAGATATGGCCGACGAAGACATAGGCCAGTCGCGGAGCGCTTCGGGCTCGAGGCGAACGCGGTCTCAGGCGGCGCCGGACTGGTCCGCCATGGACGAGCTCATCCTCGTCAACGAGATCGCCGCCGTGGAAGCCGATTGCCTGAAAGCGCTCTCGTCGTATCAGAAGTGGAAGATCATAGCCGAGAACTGCGCCGCCCAGGACGTGTCTCGGAGTTTGAACCAGTACCGGAGGAAGTGGGACTCTCTGCTTCAGGACTACAATAGCATCAAGCGGTGGGAGTTGAAGTCCAGGAGAGACTCGTATTGGGCGATGAAGACCGATAGGAGAGAAGAATTAGGGCTTCCGAGGAGCTTCGACGAGGAGCTGTTCGCGGCGATTGGTAATCTTGTTAGGGCTCGGGAGAATCACTCGGATACGGAGCAGGAGAGTGATGGAGAAGCGAAGGAAGAGACAATCGATGTTGCTAAGGAATTAGGTATGGTTCTTTAAGTTCTATTGTGATTTATCGTTTTTTTAGAGGATTTCGATTAATCTGATGAGTTTTGAATCTTTGATTGCTTCTTATGTCAAATAAGGTTGCACTTTTTAAGTGTGATCTCTCAATTCGGAAATGGAATGATGTTGATATTTAGGCATTGATGAGATCTTTTACGAAAATGGAAAGTAGGAGATTCTAGTTTTATTGCTGCTTTATTTATTTATTTATTGGAAAAGTTTCGAATTGGAATTCTGTTTAGTGGATAATTTGTTCTTCTTTGTCTCCTGTCCAATGCAATCTTTGTGTGTTTTACATGCGAGGTGATGAGAATTCAGAGGTATAAAAGAGATTTTTTTTTTTTTGTTGTGAGGTAATCGAGCAGAAATAGGCCTAAAAGAAAACCGGTTTATGACCAATTTAGTATCATTGGTTTACCTCAAAAATGATATGGAGTGGCCTAAAACGGAAAAAGAGCAAATTTCAGTGCTGATGGAAGCAGGACACTGTAATTGCAATAGAACGTCTGGATCATTGACTTTTTAACATGCAAATATGCAATCTATGTGCACTTATTAGAACTCATCGACATTTTCTCCATGCGAGCTACTGAAGAAGATTTTGCTAGGATTGCACTTTGCAGTGCTCCTTCTTGAAGAGTGACTTTAGGATTCCTTATTTTTAAGGCATACGAGCTTGTGATTGAAGTCTTAGAATCAGATAACCTGCATGACCCCGACTCAGATACAGTGCTCCTTCTTGAAGAGTGACTTTAGGATTCCTTATTTTTAAGGCATTGTGATTGAAGTCTTAGAATCAGATAACCTGCATGACCCCGACTCAGATGCAGACCTCACTTAGCAGTTTTTTTCAGAACATATTTATATAACTTACTTACCATTTGAAAGCTAACTTATTTACTATTTACCATTTGAAACCTAGGGCCACCGCCCCCCCTTTCTCTCCAATCTCCAGTATATAACCGTACTTAAAAGACCCTAGCCGCCTGCCTCATATCAGATCCTCACACTCCTTATTCTCTCTTTTGATCTGCCAGCTGTGCCTGTCTGTATATTCGTCAATGACTCCTATTGTTCTGTTTTGATTGAACTGCTGGCTGAAGAGAAGGTTTGCATCATAAAGAACATTATTAACAGGAACTCATCTTCTGCGGAGATCATCACAATTGAAGTGGTTAGCAAGTTTAGCCTTTGAGATATTGTATAGAGTCATGCTGTTATGCGACGTAGAGCTGAGCATAACTGTTTTATTGCTGATAATTACATGGCATCGAAGGAGCAAATCACAGCTAAAGAGCATAGGTTTATAAGGATGCTTCCTTATGATTATTCTTGAGGAACAGTATATCTTTATGTCTATATATTTCCAAATTAGATGATTAGGTATGGAACACAGTAGAAATATGCCCCAACAGTGGTGCATATGAAACACATAAGAAACTTGTGTGAATCTTAAAACAGCAGAGCTTATATGTATCATGGATATAATCTTTCTGATTTTAGAATGGTGGGGTACCTTAAGGTAGATTCCTGATTGGTAGATTTAAATTTGGTTATAATTGATTAGTGAACTGCATTAGTTGCACTAAATTTCAAGTGACGACAGGGAGATGTTGCACAACTTTATGCGAGTTGTCTCATCCGTGATGCTATTAGCAGCGTTGTTATGTAAGTTTTTTCTTACTGTTCCAGTTCTATTCCAGTTCTAATTAGTTATCACGTGGTGTACCTTTGTCTTGGTGATTCTGTCATTAGGGTCGAAGAGAAAAAGGCAGCAGTCAACATCTCAAGAAAAACGTTCATGGAAAAACCTTGCAGAAGAAGATCTATCAGAGTCTTTTGCAAATGAAAAGCCTTCAAAGAGCTGCACAAAAGGAAAACCTCCCAGATCCCAGGCGGAAAAGAATCCTATGCAAAGATCCCTGGAAGAAAAACCTGTGAGAAAACCTGAACTCAATGAAGAAACGCCTCAACTGAGAAGTGCAAGGAAGATGACTCGAAAAGCCCATGTTGAAGAAAAAGAGACCGTCAGTATTGAGGAAAAGGAGCAAATGATTGAAGAAAAGCCTGTGAGAAACCCCACTCTCGTAGAAGAAAAATCTCAGCAGAGAAGTTCAAAGAAGATGCCACGAAAAGGCCATGTTGAAGAAAAGAAGACCATTGGTATTGAAGATAAGGAGCAAATGATTGAAGAAAATCCTGTGAGAAACCCCGTTCTGGAAGAAGAAAAGGTTCAAAGGCGTCAAATAGGTGATGTCGACCATGTCAAGGAAGAGACAATCAGTATTGACGACAAGGAGAAAATGTTTGCTCTAATATTGCGTGAAAATGCTAAAAGGATCAGTTCCATTGTTGCTGAGGATGCAGGCTTTGAGGCTGAAAACGCGGTAAGTGCTGATCACGATCTTCAAACTGAATCCGCTGAATTTGTTAGACATCAAGGAGATAAGCTTATTGCGTGCCTTGGGGACATAGTAAAAACTCTTGACCAGCTCTGTGCTCTTTGTCCAAGAATATGAATGACCTATTTTGTAGTAAAGCTAACACAATATGATCACCTTGGTTGGTCTTGTTAACAGATCGGTGCTGTAGTCTCCTTTGAAATCCTAATGTAAATTTTAATCGGCTTTCTACTACCATGATCTTCCATCCTGCTTAAACGATTTTCCTTGGCTTCTCCTTTTCTTTTAAATTTAAGGTGGAGGATTTGAAGTTAAGATCTTATATTAGAGGTGGTAGTTATAGAATCGTCATCGTATTAAGCTCGTAATTAACAATATGGTTTATATGTTTGAATGTTATATGTATATCCAACTTGTCAAAACAAATTGTTAATAAGAAACAATTTGTGCAGTAGAAGCGCAAAGCAAAGTATTAATATTACATTCAAAATAAGGGGAATTAATATCACCAGATGGTTGGAGCCTTGGATACATAACCTAATAATAATTTCACACTTTTACCTCCTTCAATATTGAGGTTAATAGTTGGAATTCTCCAACCTAGTTTAAAGAAAAAATAATAAAAATAACAGAAAGAAAAAAAAAATCTCCGGAACAATTGAGGTATAGATAAATAACTCCGAAGAGATTAAAATTAAATAAAGAAAAAAAAACGTAAAAAGTAATAAAAAACAGAGTTATTTTTGAAATATCTCGTTTAGTGCTATAAAAAAAATACCCTTTTAGGAAAAGAAACAAAAATGACAAGAATTCTTTAAGGAGATTTTCATGGTAAGGCTTGAAAAGGGTAGATCTCTATTCTGCCGCTATATTTGTCGGAGAAACAATGTCTTCTACATATACTCTTGATTTTGGTATGATTTTTGACCAGAAACATGCATGAGATTCTATCATAGAAGAAGTAAACACAATATATTATCAATTCTCATTAACCCTTCAAGATCCAAACAAATTCACATAACAAGTTCCAGATAATTAGCTATAATATCGGCACACGCACGTTGATAGATACATATATACATACACAACTACGTACTTGTTGAAAAGATAAGTTAGATGGGGGATGTAGACAAAGAATGGAGCTGATGACGGCACAAGGGACACGTAGGACGGAGGCGAAGCCAGGAATCGACGCAGTTGAGATGAAAAGCATGGCCACAACCAGGCAACAATATTCTCACCTCATCGCTCTCTCTATAATCCCCTAAACACACCGAGCACGTGCTGTAATTGTTATTTCCTAATTCGTTTCTGATCAGCTTTGCTTCTGAATAGAGAACCTTCGGGAATCTCTCCAGAACCGCCTCCTCCATAACAACCACCGTACTCGAGACCGGGCCGCCTTCGATGGTGGGATATTGATCGCTGCGGAGGCGCATCTGACGGCTGCGAGTGCTGCAGTACGATGCGATCGTCAGTGTTATGATCAGAAATAAAATGCTCACCGCCACCACTACGCTGACGTGGAGGTGCGACGACGCCGTTTTGCCTGACGAGTCCTCCATGTCCGATGATGTTCTTGATCATCATTTGATCATGATCAGAGAAAATTTGGGCGGTGGATGGTGGTGATGTAAGGTTGGTTTGCGATTGTTTAAGTGAGTTTTGATGTAGCTCTAGAGAGCTGTTATTTGTTAAGTGGTGCGTAGCACTTCCTTGGTTGTGTTTGATATCAGGATTCTTGATCAGCCGTAGGGATCATTTGCTGGATTATGTGTGTCAACTAGTAGTTGACTTTGGAAAAATTATTTAGCATCAATTCTAAAAATAGCTTAACAAATTGATTTAAATAATTTTTATCTTAAAAGTAGGGCGGATAGAGCGAGATGGACTTATGTTTCGGGGCATTTGTTCAATCCCGCATTATATCAAAAATGAAAAGAAAAAAAAAATTATATAACCACGTTTGCCTCAAACTAAATTTCAAAGTTGAGTATTTGAAACCCATGGCTTTTTTAGCAACTCCGTTGGGTGAGAGTTAAGTCAAAGGTTGTTTACGTTTCAGTTGAATAACCGACCTATGCTGTGGTGGACAGAGTGGACAGACTAGTCTGCCAGTGGTGACTAAATGATGGATTGAAGAGTAAGGTGCCAAGAACATGAGACTTACACAGATGAAACACACTTTCTATTAGTTGTGGTTTCTTAATTAAACCCGGGTCGATATTTTACATGATTCAGGACTAGTAGGAGTGCTTGGGAGCTTGCGACATATGGGACAAGTGGGATGAAGGCGGAGCCACGAATCGACGCACTTGAGATGAAAAACGTGGCCACAATTAGGCAACAATCGGAGCACGTCGCTTTCACTATAATCGGCCAAACACACCGAGCATGACAAAGCGGACGAATAATATTTGCCGCCATCAAAGCTGGAGAGCTTAGAACTGGCTTTGGCGTTGGAATAAAGAAGCTTGGGAAAGGCCCCGAGAGTGGCCTCATTGAGACCCGATTCGACGTGGAACGAGTGCTCATAGGGAGTGTCATGATGGGGTAGCACACCCGGGAGGCGCCGGGTCCGGCAGAGGGAGACGCAGTAGGCAATGAGTGTCATGATGGCAATGAAAAATATGAAGCTTACCATCACTTCAATGCTTAAGAGGAAGTGCCTTGAGTCATTTAGAGATGAGTTATCGGAGGAGTCCATTTTGTGTAAGGAGAGAGGGAGATCAGAGAGAGAGATTAGAGCAGGAAGGCATGTTCTAGTGTCACTATTATATAGTGTGGTTGGTAATTGGGTAAACCGATCAAATTGTCTATTATTATATATATATATATATATAAACAAAAGTTTATTAATATTATTTTGGGCATATTCTTTTGTGTTGGTCAACGGCGAAATTTGTTCGGTAGTACTTGAAAGAGTTAGCACTACTGCAGCTTGTAACAAGTATCACGACTTTAAAATTAGTAATTAATTTCTGAAGTAATTTGCACTGTCCCTTAACTTTTTAATAGAAAAGATAATGCTTAATTTTGCCAAAAAAAATTATTAGAACAAGTTAACAGTTTATAAATTGTTATTTTTATTTGTATTTATTTTATATATTAGGAAATTTCTAGATTTCATAGTTTAGATAGCTTTTACAATTTTACAACGATAACTTGTATTTATATGAATCTCATTCTTAATACTTTTTTTCCCCTAATCTATGAAAGTGGATATATTGTCAAATTACATTAATTTTTTGTGTTTTTTTCTTCTTTATTTTTTGTTCTTTTAACTTTTGATAAAATTAAAATGGACCATTAAATATATTTATCGATCTCAATATTTATTTATCAGTAGATATTTTTATTTTAACCGTAACATATTAATCTAATGATTATAATAAATTTAGTATTTAATAAAAAAATTATAATAATTAATTAAATTAAATTTTTGATCACGTCATATCATTAAATTTCGATCGGTAAATAATCATCATAAAAATGTAACTCCTCCACACATATATACGCACTGAATAACTCCGTATATATTACTATGTTCAAAATTTACGTATACCCTGTCTTGGCGTCGTCTATTCTTTTTCTTTGGTGAATTTATTAGGTCTCGTTCACTTCACCGATTCGAGTTTAGAATTTGAGTTTTGTTACAGTAAAAAGCTCTAAGAAACAATCACATCTAATTTTTTTGCTATAGTAAAAAGTTCTCACATAAAGTCACATTTCAACTCAAATCAGCGAACTAAACAAACCTTAAGAGTATACATATGTTACGCTTAACGTACCCATTGAGTAAATTGAGAACGTATATAAGTTAAATTATGAATTTAAAATATAGATTAGTATAAGGTTAACCGGAATATGCTGTACTGATTTATTGTTGAAAACCTGAGGTCAAATATTCTGCTAAACTTAATTTATTTATTTGGATAAGCATCGAGTCTCCACATACAGGCATGCATGCTATTCCCTAATGAAAATAGAAAATTACAAGACATCGTGCTTCACGTAGCATCACAATTTTGAATTTCCATTATTAATTAAATTGTAAAAGTATAATTCTATATTCTCGGATATATGCTAAAAGATATTGAAATTTATCCCTTTCTAACCAAATAATATTGCTTTATCCTATGTCACCCCTCCTACCATTTTTAGCGCTTCAAATGTACACTTTTTTTTTGCCTTGACCAAAAACATTATTAATTTATTGTATACATGGATCACCTCTAAACATTTTAAGTCTTCCGGTCCGTTTAGTTCGCTGATATCAAGTTTTAATTCGAGTTGAGATGTGACTTTATGTGAGAATTTTTTACTGTAGCAAAAATTTTAAATGTGACTATTTTTTAAAACTTTTTACTGTAGCAAAACTCAAATTCTAAACTTGTATCAATGAAATGAACGATTTCCCTACTATTTTAGTGCGTACCGTTTTATTTATTTGTAAACAAGCATTTAGGAGAAGACAGGGGAAGTTGCAGTCAATTTAATTTGCCTCTCAAGGTGCGAATATTCGGTTGATCAAAATCTTTTTTTTTTGGAACCCAGATAATTGCACGACTTGTATAAGTCATAACAACTCTAGTTGATCTGTTTTTTTTTTTTTTTTTTTTTTTTTCCCCCACTGAAGGATATAGTTTATATATAGTAAAAGTTTGTTTACGATACCCGATGAAATGGTCCATTGGACGTAACATGTCGAAATGAAAACATAATATAACACTAATTTAATATAATATTGTCGTTAAAATGTGTCTATTAAGTTATTTAATTATCTCCGATTATTACACATTTCTAATATCTGTATTATGTTGACTGTTGAGTAACTACATTAAAGTGGAGCAGTAGTACTATGACATAGTTAAATTTTTTAGTGTTACATTTTTCTAATATTCGTGTTATGTTAAATAATTATCATGTTACGTTAAATAATTGTTATGTTACGTTAAATATTATCTGTATTACTTTATAAGATGCTCTATAGTCTAGTCTAATGCAGAAAAGTGAAGATTTTGTTTGGCCAGCTTTATAATAAGATGCTTCGGTTACTAGTTTCACCTGACCCTGCAAAAACTTTTTATTCCAGAAAAAGGATTAACATGTTTAATTTTTTGCTTTTTTTTTTTTAAGGTCTAAAAACTTTTGACAAAGCTAGCTAGCTTCTAGCTCCCAACTTGAAAGTTCACAGTGGATTTTGAATAATTTCCTACTTCCATGGTAGAACACCGGAGCTTGATGACTTGAATATATAACATTTTGCTTGCTAATTTTATTTATATATATTAAAAGCTAAAAATGGTAATAAAAATAATTTATTGGCTCTCTTTTCACAATGTAAGTAGCAAAATATTGGCCTGAAAATTCTTAGATATGTATACAACAAGCTATTTAGCACCATGAATATCATTTTTCCAGCTGGCTAGCCATTCTAATTTCTAATATTCATGAATGGATATGACCTCACACAAAGACGGATTCAGCAACTGCTCAAGACAAAACCACCACTTTACTAAGAATCCACAAAACAAGAGAGAACTCAAAGGCAAATAGTGTGTGAAGCAGTCCGCGATCCAGCGCAAACCCGAAAAGGGTGATCCCTCCATTATTGTGTTGTAAATAGGCCACTGCAATAACATACCAAATATAATAAGTCCATTTTCTTATCTTGAAAAATCATTTTTGCCGCTACAACAACTAATTAGGTCGCGTGAATTCTAATTCCTAACCCACGGCTTGATAAAAAAAATTATTTATGTCACTTTATTAAAAAATAAATAATTATCATTCAATTATTAAAAAAAAACGTGATTATACCCAATTATTTATAATGACATAAATAATATGTCTACATAAAATCGTGACAAAATAGATATAAGTAAAGCTATAAATTCGGGCTATCTAGCCTTTACCCAAATAGACTTTCGGCCTTATAATCTCGGTCCATGGCTCAATGCAAACTAGCCAGACCGGGGGTCTGTTTAGCCCAACCCGTACTTGTAGCTCTAGATATAAGTTTTAGGAAGAAAGAGAAAATATGTTAAGACTTGAGATGAATTAAAATTAATAGGTCAATAGTTTACATAAGTTAATAAATAGGCCAAATTACTGTTTTGGTCCATAACTTGTCTGGTTATGAACCATAACTTGACAATTTATTGTCCATAATTATCCATAACTTGTCTGGCTATGAACCATAACTTGACAAGTTTGTCCATAACTTATCTGATTATGAATCATAACTTGACAAGTTATGGCCTATTAATTTATATAATTAAAAATTAGCCTATATACTTTCTTAAGCTTTTCATATTGGCCTATTTTCTACTATTTCCTTAAGTTTTAAACTTTTTCCTTCTTATGTATAATTATTAAAGAACTCTTAAATAAAATAAAATTGTTATGTTTAGGAAAATTTTTAACTGTAGTACTGACCTAAGGCTTGCCTAGTTTGGAAGGAGGAAGGATCCTGTGGTGAAGCCGAAATAAAATTGTCCGAGTCAGAATCACTGATATCGCCACAGCATTGGTCATTGTTAGCGTCATGAATATGGGCTTTGGATTGGTCTGGCCCAGCAGATGCACAAGTCACTAGCATGTGCCACCTTGTTGCAATGGACACGATTCTTTGGGCTCTGTGTGTGATTCTTGCTGCCCCAACTAGACACAAGAAGAACCCACTAATCTCCACCACCGAACATACCTATTTCATACAATCGATCCATTTCAACAACAAGAAACAATTAATCTTAGTGAATCATGATCAAATACAAGTATATAACACCCCCCAAAAAGAAAAGAAAAAAGTTCAATTCAAGCCCCTTGCTAAAATTGTTGATTATGATCACAAATATAACGTATTAAAATACAACATGATACTCAGGGTGCATTTTGGAGCGTTTCTACAATATTGTTTTATTAGTATGAAAATGAAAATGGAAATTTTTTTGAAAATGGTAGTGTTTGATTATTTTTCTAACGAGATTCTTTTGAATTTAACTAAAAAGTAAATCAATGTTTGATTATGTTTTTCAAAATAAATAAAAACGAAAAAGGAAAAACAGTACTATTTATCTTTTTCTTAACAAATATAAAAATAATTTTTCTTTTCAATAAAAAATGGAATCAAACGAGATTTCATAATCATTTCTAACTTATATATACATATTGAGAATAAGATAATGTGAGAAAACGTTCCAAAATGCTACCAAACAACCCTTAAATAGTACCTCAAATAAATTCTTTTTTTAATCATATTTTATCATATAATGCATAGCAAATTATGTATGAACATATAATCTTTTATGTAATTATATACATATATATATATATATGTGTGTATATATATATATTGTACGTACTCACCACAAGATCACCGGAATTTAGGAAGTTCTTCTCGGTCTTGGAGGCAAAAACCAGCAAAAGAGCTCCAAACTGACTAACAGTAATAACCACCAAACATCCAATAATGAAAAACCTATACCTATGACTCGTAACCCACAACTGTTTCCTAATCCTCACGTGTTCTTTAAACATCATCTCACAGTTCGACTCGACCCCTTCGAACATCTTCTGAAACCCTTCGAACCGAAGAATCTGGAGCTCACAAGTCAGCCTAAACATGACGCAAACCAGCAAGAAAACGCCGCTCCGATAAACCCACGATGCGAGGACAAGCAAGAAGAGGATAGAGTTGACTGGAACGACGCCGTTTGGGGGGAGGAAGGGCAGGGAGAGGGTGACGGAGGAGAAGAAGATGATCTTGTGGGCGAGCTCGACGAAGAAGGCCGGGAAGAGGATGAGGGAGAGGCGGCGGAAGGCCTTGTCGAGCTCGGCGGCGTAGCGGCGGCGGACGAAGAGGGAGTCGTCGCGGAGGGCGTCGAGGAAGAGGAGCTGCCGGAGTCTGTAGCGGCTGAAGAAGCGAGCGAGGAAGAGGAAGCCGGTGGCGGCGCGGGCCGGCTCCGG
>NW_010367943.1:280622-290904 GCF_000414095.1 Morus notabilis | reverse complement strand
AGCGGGGGGGGAGGAGAAAGCCGATGGCGGCGAGGCCCGACTCGGGGAGCTGGACGAGCTTGTTGAAGCGGATGGGGTCGGCGGCGGGGTCACGGAAGGCGATGGAGGCGGCCGCGGGGACGATGATGGTGAGAAAGGCGAAGGCGAGGTAGGATACGAGCCGGCCGGTGGTGGAGGAGTGGTCTAGGAGGCACCATTTGAGGGAGATTCCGAAGTGGCGGAGCTCGTCGGATTTTGATGATGATATGTGGGAGTATGAGGGCTGGAGGAGAAAGGGGACGTTGGTTTGGTTTGGAGAGTAGCCATCGGAGGATAATGATATGCGGCAGCGGTTTCCGGTGAAATCGTCGGCGATGTGGGTCTCCGGTGGAAGGATGGTGGTGGAATTCATGAAGTTCTGTTTCTTGGGTGAAGAGGGGAATGAGAGCGATCATGGATATGTTTATATACACACCACATACATGAGGCTGTGCATGGATGTGTGTATAATTAAATTAAGTTGTAAGGTATTTATTTATTTTTATCTATCACCAGTATAGTTGATATTTTGAAATATTAAGTTGAAATTGTTAACCGCGAGTGTGATGGTCTGGCAGTAAAAAATTATTTTATGTAGTGCATTTAGTGGAGTTAAGGTGACGGTTTTTCAATATTGAAGTTTACCGATTTATTGGCCTTCGACGAGCATTCTTATTAACATTTTAAATTCTTAGACTCAATTGTATATTTAGTATTAAAAAATATGATATAGTATGTTATTTTTAATTTTATTTTAATGCGTAATGTTATTTAAAATGTTAAATCTACTTTTTCTTATAATTATTAAGCTTTAGAGGTTGTAAAAGTAAATTTTTACTTTTAAAATAATTAAAAAATGCGAAAGTTGCATTGATTATATTGAAAAGTAAATATTTCAACCAATAGTAATCAAATGTCAAATTTCCTATATGCTATATTTGATAAGAAATTTGCCACAAAATGTAGCATATAGGAAATTTAATACAACAAATAACATTGTATTGGAAAGTATTTTTTACACTCAAATATTAAATTTGTAATTGACATATTAATTATAATATTGCATTGAAAATGCTCTTAGTATAGCTCTTAAAGGTATTATGCTAACACCGATGAAAAAAAAAGGTGTAAATTTTTTCTTATTACTATTAATAATATTTGATTTTAACATATATTATTTGAGAAACAATTATAGACTAACTCAAGAGTTTTCGGCATATGTTTACAGCCGTAGAAAGGAAGCTTTTCTAGTTGTGAAGAAAGCAACGTCTTTAATGGAAGAATTTAAGACATTGCTTGTAATTTGGACTTCACTATGATGCTTTTAATTTAGTGAGTTAATTAATTCTTTTCTGAGAATAACAGAGAAAAGCAAATAAGAGAAAGGAAAATTAATCTTACGAAACACATGCTTGGTTGTTAATTGATTTAAAGCATTTGAGTACACTTGTTTTTTGGAATTCTTTAGTACTACTACTAGCTTCTAGGTAGTTGTTTTACAAGTTTTTTCTTGACCGAAATTCCTATATTTGCACCGCCAAAAAATTGTTTATATAATAATGAGGAAGCGATATACATAATATACTTAATGTCAGGCGAATAACGTGAAATAAAAATTCGAAACTTACGAATTTCTCTGTAGAAACTTCAAGTTCATGAATTCAGTTACTAATTTTGTATTTTGGCATGGAAAGAAAATTGATTATTTTTTAATGGAAAACAATAAAGATTTGAAGACTGAATAAATCACTAATTATGGATCCCACATTTCCGAAGGAAAATAATGCTTCTATTATTTTGACTACAATAAAATAACAAAAAGATTACAATTTACAAGAGGATGACAAGCCCAAAAGGATTTTATTTTAAATCAAAAGTCGGAAAAAGAAAAAAGAAAAAAAGAGGAAGTACCTTTGCTTTCTCCCGTGAGGGTTCTGTTGTTGCTTTCTACTAGAGGTTTCGGTGAAGTGAAGAATAAAGGTTTGCTTAAGAACCATTGGTCGCTTTTATATTTTCCATGACACATATATTTATCATATTCGTTGCTTCATGCTTCCAAATAATATATATACCTCGGAACAAATATTATTTTAAAACTGTTGTATTTATGATTGTTTGACAATTAGAAGGATCTGATCTTCTCGGGAAGAAAGAACTTGGGATCATTACCTTATCATGTCTAATCTAAATTTGGTTTTTACACCTTATGATCTTCAGTTTCACCTAGCTATTGATTACAAAATATCTGTAAATGAAATACAGATGAAATAATTTAAATGCAAGACTAAATTAATATTCGATCACGTACTTTTGACATTTTTTACTAAGGATTATTATTATCATCACTATTATTTTTGTTGCTGATCTCTAGGACTTTAAAATCTTGTCATCATTTGAGGTCCGTTCAAAGTAGATATGCTAACGCTGGTCAGCCTTTTTCAAGAGGTCCGAACTTTTTCTTAAAAAAAAAACAAAAAGTGTCTTTAAGGGAGTTGAATACGTGTAGTTGCTTTGCCAGTTGTGATGTTGATAGATAATGAGATAGAGACACGTGGACGAGTGGACGGTTGTGGGAGGCCACTCACATCACGGTCTAAGCTTAACAAGCTTGTGGTCTCAACGCTTTCAAACGTGAACTTCTACTGCTTCAGAAAGATAAGATGAGAGCTTATTTTTTTTTGAGTGAAAAACTCAAAAAAAAGATAATTTGAGTTATAATTTTATTTGAGTTTATGTTGTTTTAAGTTTAAATTTGAGTTTATGACTAAAATTTGAGTTCAAATTTCTCCTTCAACTCGAGTTCAGAAATTCGAACTCAAATTAATGAATAATATTTTTTCTATTCTTAAAAATGCTATAACTTTTTCGTTTTAATTCTGATTGAGATGATTTTTTTTCTATGCGTTGACAACGAAAAGACGAATAAAACCCGACCCATATACCCAATTAAAATTTTATATCAACATTGAGTTTTTATTAAAATATTATCTAAATACAAATTTAAGTTTTGACTCACTCAAACACAAACTTAAAGAGATTCTTATCTCAAACCATAACTCAAATGTGTACAACTAAACACAAACTCAAGTTATAACTCAAATTCAATTTAAGAATGGGAGAAAGAAGAAAATAGACCAAGACTTTAGATGAATTAAAATTAATAAGCCAATAATTTACATAAGTTAATAAATAGGCCAAATTACTGTTTTCGTCCATAACTTGTCTGGTTATGAACCATAACTTGACAAGTTATTGTCTATAATTGTCCATAACTTGTCTGGCTATTAACCATAACTTGACAAGTTTGTTCATAACTTATCTAGTTATGAACCATAACTTGACAAATTATGGCCTATTAATTTATATAACTAAAAATTTACCTATATATTTTCTTAAGCTTTTCATATTGGCCTATTTTCTACTATTTTCCTTTAAGAATTATACTCAAGTTAAACTCTAAAAGAACAAGCTGTGAGAATTTAACCTCAAATTCCGATAAAAATTATACTCAAATTAAACTCTAAAAGAACAAGTTGTGAGAATTTAACCCCAAATCCCGATAGAGAGAGAGAGAGAGAATATAAAGAAAGAAACAAAAAGAAAAAGAAAAAGAAAAAGAAAAAGAAAAGGATTGTAAAGGGCAGCCTTCAGAATTGAAGGGCCAAGTGTGTATGTAAAATGGTTTAAAGTTGCACACACGTTTATATATCACGCACAATACTTTCTCAAGAAATTACACGGGAAAATAAAATATCTGCTTTTTTATTTGCTTAATTTCCTTCTCATGTTTGTGAAGATCACGGACCCCGAAATTGATGGTTGATGGTAGAACAATGCTAGATCTGATTAGACCTATACAACAGAAAGTACGATATATATATTTTTTGAAAAAGAAACTACAATATTTTTCTTTTAAGAACTACATTTTTTTCTTTTAAGAACTATGCTGTTTTTTTTTTTTTTTTTTGTTGTTGCTGAATAACAGATCTACAATGTTAATTTATAGGAAGTATCACTTAAAAAACAAAAATGTAATATGCTCTTAACTATCTTTTAATTAGTTTTTATTTAAGGAATCTTTTAGGGTTTTTGGTTGTTTTTTTAGAATTGTGCCTCTCTTAATTTGATTTTAAAGAGAAAAAAGGTGGTATCATGAGTTCACAAGAGTGTTTAAGAAAAACATATTTCTCTAATTACATCTCTCACTTGAAGGCATTTCTCTGTTTCTCTCTCTCCTACTTCTTTTCCCCCTTTTATTGAATAGAAATTAGAAAGCATGCACTAATGTAGATACTTGGTGGATATGCTATTCTTGGGTTGAAACATAGTGTGGTTACTGTCTTTACTCGATCATGTACTGTGCGTTACTGTCTTTACTCGTTTATTGTAGTATATTTATTTGTTTATTTTATTTAACATTGTTAAGTAGAAGTACAACTGTATACAAGTCTACAACATGATACAAGTATACGGTTCAACGTCACTTTTATGCTATTTGTTTCACAAATTTAAACTATAATTCAAACCTTTTTACTATCGGAGTAATTTTTTTTTAATAAAAATTTAAATTTATGTTCAATACGTTCCTCAAGCCAATAATCAAAAGCTGTTTTATTACGTGACAATCACTACAAGAAAAATGCGTTTTTACGATGACAAAAAGTCGTCACAAAAACCTGAATGTCGTCGCATTTTTGTGACGACATAGTGTCGTTGCAAATGTATTTGCGACGACAGTCTGTATTTGCGACGACAGGCGTCGCTAATACGTCGTTGTAAAAGTCTCGTGATATGATCATTTTTTACGACGACATTTCAAATTGTTGTCGCAAATAATCTTATTTTTTTACGACGACAAGTCTAAAAAAATCATCGCAAAAAACCGAAATTAATTTTTTTTATAATTTTTTAAAATTGCAATTAATTAATTTTTAATATTTTTAATTAAACATAAACCAGGTAATCTAAGTTCTCAGTTCTTACAATAATCTACCAAGAACGTCAATCTTATCTTTACCGCCGCCTCCGCCACCGCCACCGCCACCGCTTCCATGCCCTCTCGATCTCTGTCTATCATTTTTCATCTCCAAGTCTCTTCCTCTACCACCACAGCACATTCAATAACGTAAACCAGCATATAAATCCCTATTCATTGGTGTCGTAGAAATTGCGGGGAATCCACAACAAATTCAAAAAGAATAGTAATCAGAAACAACCTCTAACGAAAAAAGCCTATTAATTAAGCTCAGAAAATCAAAAATTGACATGAGAAACCGCCAAAAAAAAACTTTACTTTCTTCAACTTCTCTAATCTCATCGTTTTTCAGCAATAAAAACTAAGAATGAGACAATCTTTGTGAAATGAATTACAAATATTACAGAGAAAATACAAAATAAAACCTTGTATTGGAACGAGCAAAGGAGGCGAATGAATAAGTGTTGGTGCTGCTGGTATTAGCATTGTTGTCCATGGAAGTGAAAGAAGGAGAAATGGCGAGAAGAGGAAGAGGACGAGGAGAAGGGACACGTGGAAGGAGAAGAGGGCAGGAGGCGGCGACGGGCGATTCGGCGGGGCGGCGGCGGAATCCGGCCGGCGAGCAAGGGAAGAGAGGGAGAGAAGGGAAGAGAGAGAGAGAGAAGAGGAGAGAGGAGCGGTGGCGGCGGCCGGAGAGAGGAAGAAGAGAGAAGGGAAGAGAGAGAGAAGAGGAGAGAGGAGCGGTGGCGGCGGCTGGAGAGGGGAAGAAGAGAGAAGGGAAGAGAGAGAGAAGGAAAGAAAGAGAGAGAAGGAAAGAGAGAGAGAGAAGGGAAGAGAGAGAGAAGAGGGCCGGTGGCGGCGAGAGGAATAAGAGGCTGAGAGAGAGACTTAGTAGGAGAGAGAGAAAGCGTCAGGGGAAAATGAAGAGGAAGACGATAGGGTATATTAGATCAGACTTATTTCGTCGCAAATAAATTTAAAATGTCATCACAAATAATCATTATTTCCGCGTTTAGTTTTTGGTGAATTCTTAAAAAGATTATTTGCGACGACAGAGAGAAAATGTTGTCGCAAATAACATGAAATTATTTGCGACAACAAATGTCGTCGCAAATAATCATTTTTCCCGCGTTTAGTTTTTGGTGAAATTTTAAAAAGATTATTTGTGATGACAAAGAGAGAATGTCGTCGCAAATAACATGAAATTATTTGCGATGACATTTGTCGTCGCAAATAGCAAGTCATCGAAAAAATTGAATTACCTTGGCGGTAAAAATTCGCGCCATTAAAATTTGCGCTCCAAAATTATTTACGACGACATGGTTATTTTATTTAACGGTGAGTAATTGTGACGACATGTCATCGTAAATACTGTTTTATTTGTGACGACATTTGTCGTCGCAAAAAATGTCGTCGCAAATGGCATTTTTTGTTGTAGTGAATTTTGAGAAACTGTGGTATTTCTACATTAACAGCGGTGAAAAATAGTATTCTGTGGAGGGCAATGTATTCCACGTCTTGTTAACTTTAATCTCATGAAAATCAACCCTAAGATCACTTCTCTCTCCAACTTTTCCCAGCAAGAATGTCTGAACAAAGCTTCACCACATCTTCACCTATATAGCCTCCCAATTTTGTTTGAAGAAGGTGTGAAAAACACACACACACACATATATATATATATATATGTATATATAATTCAATGAAAAACTGACAATAAAATAGATATATTTGGATATTAATCTCACAATAAATAATTTGTTAGGAAGCGAGGCTGCGAAGTTCATGACTAACAGGAATCCGAGTATCCTTATAAGTCGTAAACTTTACCTCTAGCTTTAGGCTTGAGTCCTTGAGCTAAGAATTTTATGAATTAGGTCCTTAAAAACTAGTGGTAATTATTTTAGCCCGAACACTATTATACGACTCCAAATATATACACATTAATGGCTTTGAGTTTTATCATATAATAGGGGTTTGTTGTAGAGTTGATCCGCAAATTACGTGTCTAACAAAATAGTAGATGCACAAACTGTGAAATACAATTACTTTTAAAATTCAATATTTGCATACATAAGAAACGAAGAAGACATATTGTTTCACCTTTTATTGGAAGCGTATATCAAGTTTTATGCTCTTTTTTTTTTCATACCACATGATTTCTACCTCCATTTTTTCTTTCACTCTATTAATTATTTAGGCGGGAATATCAAAAAATTATAAGACAAGGGCATAAAATTAAAGAGGAGTTAAGAAGAACATACATTCCCTAATTTTGATCCCTAATGATTCTTTTATTATATAATTATATAAAATATACTATATAGTTCATGACGTGTCAACCCGTTTAATTATTGTAAGCGTATAAAGCTTCACATTCTAGCACATGTTTATCTGCCCCATAAAGACAAAATGGTGAGCACTTAGCAATAGCAAATATGAAAGTGATATCATTCCTAGTGTTATATCATATACATATGTCTATTATATATATTGACGGCTGAAACAAGAATGAATGTCCATATATCCGACACCATTAACAAGGAAAAAAAACAGAGAGAGAGAGAACAATTAATTACCACCACAAACCAACTTCTATATCTAGAAATAATAAGCACAAAATAAAATAGTATTCTTAATGGAATCATGAAAATCCCATATTATAGTACTTTCATATAGTAAGAGGCCGGCGTAACCAGCTCATCATTTCTTCATAGCAAGCAATCCGACCTTGACAAGCTCACCCTTTGTACCACCAACCTTTGTCTCTTTTCCCAAATCTTTCTCATCATTTTCTTCGTCTTCTTTCCTCAATAATTTCTTCCTTACTTTTATTATCTCATTTCTCCCAAAAAAAAAAGCTCAAATCCTAGTACAAGTACTCTACAGTTATTCCCTTTTCTATCAATAACAAAGATTAATTATGTCTCATAATAATAATTACTACAAACCCTACCAATGCCTTCTCACGTTACTCATCGTACTTCTACTACGTTCTACACCGGCATCGGCGGCGCCAACCGACGCCGAACTACTCCTCAAATTCAAGAGCTCTTTGTCGAACGCTGCGGCGCTGAGCGACTGGAACGCCTCCGTCCCTCTTTGCAACGGCAACAAGAACAACTGGTCGGGCTTGACGTGCATGAACGGGAATCTGTACGGCTTGAGGCTTGAAAACATGGGCCTGATGGGCGTGATCGACGTCGAGACGCTGTCGCAGCTGTCGAGTGATTTGCGGAGCCTGAGCGTCATGTACAACAGCTTCACTGGCGCGATCCCGCCCGTGGGACGCCTCGGCGGGCTGAGAGCCTTGTTCTTGTCGCACAGCGGATTTTCCGGGAAAATTCCTCACGATGCGTTTGAAGGTATGAAGTACTTGAAGAAAGTTTACTTGGCGAGGAATGGATTTGGTGGGAGATTGCCGAGTTCGCTTGTTGGGTTGAGTAAACTTGTGGAGTTGGATGTTGAGGGAAACCAGCTTGGTGGAAAGATTCCGGGTTTTGAGCAAAGGGATTGGAGAGTTTTGAATTTTGCCAATAATCGGTTTAAGGGACGAATACCGGCAAGCTTGAGCAAAATCGATAGAAGCGCTTTCTTGGGTACGTAAGCCTATTAATCGTGATTATCATATATAATTAATTGCCTTCATATAGTTCTAATTAGCAAAAAATGTTCTTTGCTATATAGTTCTACTTTTTTTTTTTTTAATTGGAATGACTTTTCGATATAAATGCTAGCGCTTTCCAATTACTTGTCACGAGAATTCAAATTTTCCCAGAATGTTTGTTTTTTTGACTATATAGCTCGGTTATACTCTAGTTAGATCAATATTTGTCTTCATTTTGTCATTTTGCATATGTATGTGAAGTTAATGTATACAAGCGCACATGTGTGTGTTAGTTTAGTACAGTAGAGAACAATATTTATCTTCATTTATCTCGATTGTTGGTTAATCAACTTGTGTTCTCCAGAACAATTAGGATTTCAGAGTTTGAATTCTGAAAGCTATGAGATAGTTTTTTTTTCCCTAAAATAAAAACAAAACAAAAACAAAAACAAAATTTGTAGGGTCCATTTGATACATAACAGGGCAAAGTCGAAGATTAATATGTAAGTCCACATCCATCAATTCGCTTTCTAGCAAAAAAAAAAAAAAAAAAAAAAAAAAAAACCCATCAATTCGGCTTTGAGAGACTTCCAGATTAGTCCTGGAATATGAACTTTATTTTCCAGTCCAGTATTTTCTCTTTCCTTTTTTTTTATATAAAATTTCCATTAAATCTTCTTTCCTTTTTTTATTTAATTTAACGGAAAATGGAAGATTACGTAATCAGTTATATTTCCACGATTGAGTAGTCTTCAACTATAGCTTATCTCCAACGATTTTCATGTATTACATTTATTTTTTTCTAAATTAGGATTTTGTAATTGGTACGCACGTTGGATGTGTTTTGACATATATATTGACTTGGTAGTCACAAACCAGTTGCTTACGAGTTATGAGAGACTAAATAAGAACATAAAAAATAAGATCCTGTTCACTATTATAAACTATATAATGTCCTTCCTTCCCACTATTTAAATGTTCACTTAACGATACATCTATATTCTATCCCCAAGTCTCATTTGCATACATTAACTATGCTTTTTCTTTATTATTACTTCCTGTCCATTAAATGGAAATTTTTCTTATAATTGACATTCTCATTTTATCCTACTTAAATATTTTGGTGACAATCTTTTAGCCACAGGAAAAAAGAAAAGGTAGTAATGACTAACTATATACGCGTGACATGCTCATTGTTTTAAGAAATTCATGGCCAATTACACACTCACATTATTATACATAGTTAATTAACGATATGCTCTGTCCAATTATACGCAATACTAGTATTAGTGGGTGGTCCCCCTTTTTTTTTTTTTTGCTGTTGTTCGATTAGATGTGGTCATTCATAGGACTACCACTAGTAATATTATGCACATACTTCTTTTTCAATAATCTTGAAGCCTAATTGCATGTAACGTTTGACCAAGCAGGAAATCCAGATTTATGTGGAGCACCTCTTAGCGCTTGCAAGCCCCCAAAGAAGCCATTTATTACAATAGCCATAGTACTTTCAATAGCTGCAATAATTGCCACCATTGCACTTTTTATCTTCTTCCTCCGCGCCCGCCGGGCCCAATCCCCGAACCGAAAATCGATATCCAAACATCTAGGGCAGGCCCCAAAAGTTTACAAGAAGTTTGCCCTCTGGGACACCGCCCGATCACCGGATTACTACGACGACA
>NW_010367943.1:268122-273122 GCF_000414095.1 Morus notabilis | reverse complement strand
TTTTTTTGTTCCTGTATAAAATATTAGGTAGGGATGTGTTTGGGTGGTTCTGCACTTTGTTTTTCCCTTTTTGTGTGCTTGTATGTTTGCACGTAAGTGAAAATTTACATGTTCACTTACTATTGTCAAGCTGTTCTTTGATGCAGATGGCCGCCTATATACTGCCACCCCAGTTGATCCCGTTTTCATTTTGTTGCCCATATTTGATGAAGCTAGAATGAAGGTAAATCTGTCATTCAAAGTGCATAATCTTTCTCAGCAACATCTACCTCTTTGGCCTTTGCTATTTCAGTGTAACCATTCCAATATTAGCTTAGTGACTAGGACTAAGAGTCACTTATGTATGTGTGTGCATTGCGTAGTTAATATTTATGTATGAATGTCTATGTGCATAGTTATAGTTTGTGTGTGTTTTCTTTTTGAGGCTTACTGATAACCATGTTTCTTATGAAATGATGCAGAAAGGAGATGATCTTGGAAAGTTTAGGCAATTGGATGAAATAATGTTAATTGATGACTATCCTGGATATCAACATTTATTGTCCGTTGCAGAGAATTCCATGCAACTAGTCTGTGAAGTCAAAGGTCATCCATTGCCCATTGTCTTCTTATTCAATTAATTCAACATCACATGGCACCTTGCTAAAACTAATCAGTGAAAATCTGGTACATCGTGATTAGGTTTAATTTTGATGTAACGAATGTCAACTTCTATCAGTAATGAGCCATCAGGGAATTCCGATGTACTTTTGTTCTTGATTTTCACATACTGTTCTATGATATGTATTTTTGGAAAGTGAATAAATAGCTTCTCCCTAGTGGTAAGATTTTTCATCCTTTACCCTTTGGAGGTTTTATAGGCTATACTGTTATCGTTTGGATTTTCTATAATGTATTTATGAGACTTTATATCAGTATTTATCAGGTGAGTAGTATTTTGAAGTGATTATGTTTCTTTCACTCTGCAGAAATTGGATCCTCAAAATTTTTTAGGCTTGACGATTCCAAGGTTTTGGGTTGGTTGTATCACAAGGTATTTTGCTTAAACTTACTCTTGATGTTAGGCAATTTGTTTATTTTTGGAAAGCCATTGTTTTTGACATCTCTGCTCAGGAATTTTCATATGACATCCCATTGGCATTGCCGTGAGATATAATACAAATATACTGTAAGAGCTGATCCTTCATTCTTGAAGCTTGTTTATAATATGCAGTATTATGATTGGAGACATAAATGTGGATTTTGGGGCACGTGAGCATGCCATGTGACCACACAAGATGCCTTGCAAATATGCCATGGGCTCTTTCAATTTTGATTATTTCAGTGATCATATCTTCTCTCTCTCTCTCTCTCTCTTTTTGGTGGAAAGTTGATCATATCTATTTGTTCCTACCTCAAAGAAATCTAGTACATGGCAATAGCAACTTATTTCAAGTGGGGGAAAATTTGTTGTTTCATGTGATAGGTCCTTCTGCTCCTTATTCCTTTTCCTGTTTAGGACATGTAGTATTCGTCTTAACTAGAGGTCGTCTAAGATCTTTACTTTGTATGTGAATTTAAAAGGAAAGTAATTTGACTCTTTAGCTGATTCATTTCATTTTTTTGTTCTGTGATTGCAGGTGTGTCGGCTAAAACAGACATTACTAACTTTGGACAAAAACTATGCCGCACAAGATGAGAAAGATACATGTATAACTTAAGTTATAAACAAGTAACAATATTTTCAGTTATTGAATTCTCTCATTCTAAATTTTAGTGGCATTTATTCTTAAATTCCTGTTGCAATAAACAGACAAGTGAACATTTAAGGCAACATATAGTAATAGATGTAAATAGGACTCGTGGCAAAACCTTTGTGCTTCCTGTTATCTGCTATGCTGAAATCTATCTTGCAAGGAAACGTTCATGGTTCCAGTTTGGCATGAATTTCAGTTTCTGTTAATTGATTCAGTGCTATTACCGGTGCAGTATCTGATGCAGTTTCTATATTGAGTGAGTATTTAAAGGATGATCCTTGGTTGAAGCAACTCTGTAGCTATCTGAGGTATAGCGCTAAAATTATTCTATTCAAGACAGCTCTTACTTAAGAATTTTAGTAGTTATGCTGTGAGATAACCTTTGTTTTCCTTCTCTTAATGTGTTAATCAAGTCTAGCTTATGAACATGTTTGCAGGTTAAACTTATTGGAGGTGACTAGGAAAGCATCAGAAATTGAACTTGTACCAAATGCCGCAGAAAGTAACCAAGGTTTTACTGCCTCACAGGTATAAAGTCCTGGATGCAAGGTCAATGTAATTCTTTTATATTCCCAGAGTAAAAGAAAAACTGGTTTTGCAACATGCAAATAAATAAATAAATAATCTTTGGGCCCTTTTATTTATTTATTTTTTAATTAAGAAACTTCCTTTCGTTGATAAAGAACAAGCCTGAAGGAAAGAGGATGAGGAATCCTCAAAACAGAAACAAAATAGATCAGAAAACAAAAGAGGCAGAGCAAAGAGAATAAACAAACTAAATGAACTCTTCGAGATTTGACAAGTTGCCCCTAAAATTTTAATTTTTGCACTTTAGCCCCCACAGCTTGCCATATTATTGTAATGGTCCTCATTTTACCATTTTGGAATTGGATTCGAGGGTTTATTTGGAGATCTGAGTGATTTATTTTAGGGCTTGAATTGAGATTTTGGGATTTTTTGTCGGACGTGCGCATTTCTGGATAAATGGGGCACATTGCAACGGTTTTGTAAGTTGAGGTGGAAAAGTGCGTAAAAAAGTTTGGGGGATAGTTGGCTCAAATGTTTTTTGTCGTTCACATGCACCCTTTTTTTTTCCTCTCCCCTGTTTGATCTCTTTTATCCTGATTTGCATTGATAAGTTTAGTGACATGTGATAGTTGAATTTTCCTAAAAATTTCCATTATATTAGGAGTTAAACACTCGGTCTAGTAGAAACTGATAATTTCAGAAATCAGATAACATGTTGGAAAATCGATGTCTAGACCAAGTTTCGGATGCAAAGTAGAAAGGGGGAGATTCAGTTGAGGAAAAGGATTCTACTCTGTTTTGGAACCATCTATGCGGTTCCTATAATCTTTACTAGCTATTCTAACTGGTTTTGTTTATAATTTGTTAGGATAAGAAAAAGGGTGGCAATAAGACTACAAAAGCTGGAAGGCAAAATAAGAAAGCAAAAGTGGATACAGAATCACATAACATTAAGGACATGTTTACTAGAGCTTCAAGAAGGAAGAAATAAAGAACGGAGTTTGTGAGTCTTATTCTCTATAAAGAAAAAAAAAAAAAAAAGAGACCATTTTTTATAATTAGTGAACGATGCTGACTTGAATTGTATCTTGTAATGAGTGGCCATGTTGTCATTCTCGTCAGTTCTCACGTTGTTCTCATCATCCCATGATCAACGGGAATTGTGTTGCCTTGTAAAAGTTTATTACATCTTTGTCAGACCCAATTGGGCAAACTAATTTATTATGAAGATTATGCATGAAGATTAGCTTGTAGAATTATTGAACTTGTGTGTGTATGTGTGCGTTTTCTTTTTTCTCATCGGAATTGAACATATGTTGAGTACTACTATCAGTTATTTGTTCAATCTCATTTTCTTTTTGCTATAAACTAAGGAAGATATTTTCTTCTTTTTTATTTTTAATTTGTTTATTAGGACATGTCTGACCTATTTTAATGTTATGATAACCAAAAAAAAGTCTGGTTGGATTCAGAATTAAAAAAAAAAAAAAAGATTTTCTCGGAAGTCGAAATTGGGATGCTGTTTCTGAGTAGGAGTTGACAGATTGCAACCTTAACACGTTTTATAAAAACCATAATTTATGATAAAATAAAACAATTAAATATTTATGAATGTCTTCTATTTAAAAATGAAGCAGACGTCCCATTTTTGATGCGTGCCATAAGTTAGACGCTTATTAGGGGTTAAGACAGAGCATCTAATTCTGCAGTAATTGGATATACCTTTGCGAGAGCCAAGAGGTAACGTCACTAATAAACATGACAAACCATCCCACATGTGCATACTTTATAATATATTATATATATATATATATGTATATGATATTTTGTTCTCCTAAGCAGATTCTTAGATATCTATGTTTTCTTTTTTGCTTCTCAAAGCAGTTTTTTAATCCCTTTTCCTAGGAAAAATCATGATCTCTTACGACGCCTTATTTGAAGCCACAAGCTCAAGTAGCCTCTGGTGACCATTCTCTTACATGGGCAGAGAGGAATATACAAATTCTCTTTCTCTATCCATCTTAAGACGATAATAAAGTGTAAGATACTTCTCCTTTTGCAATAGGATTCATGAATATTGGGCGAAATTTACGCCTTTTCTCCTTTTTTAATACTTTTTTTTTTTTTTTTTTTTTTTTTTTTTTTTTTTTTTGTGTATCCTTCTTCCTCATCCAGAAAGTTAAGAACTCTGAGGAAAGTGATCCAAATCCACTTGAAATTTTGTTGCTTGCCTCATGGGCTGCATGTTGTTCTGTGGATGGTATAACACTGACATCCATGAGATTCTTATTTGTACATGGCCTAAATATGTTCACAAAGTCTATCCTTAAGTTAAGAACTCTGAGGAAAGTGATCCAAATCCACTTGAAATTTTGTTGCTTGCCTCATGGGCTGCATGTTGTTCTGTGGATGGTATAACACTGACATCCATGAGATTCTTATTTGTACATGGCCTAAATATGTTCACAAAGTCTATCCTTAAAAAAAAAAACTAAAAAAAAAAAAAAAAAAAAAAAAAAAAAAAAAAAAAGGTGTTCACAAAGAGATTATTCATAGGATTTTTAAGGGAGTTAGTGAAAACGGGTTTCCCACTTGAGATTTGTGCCCTTCAACTTCGATAGCGTTTTTCTAGAGTTTGTGATTAAGTTCAACCTTATCCGAAGAAAAAAAAAATCCAAGAGTTTTCTAATAGATTTAGACCAATAGGAAGGACCACTAATAATAGCAAAAAGAACC